>NC_061122.1:221606306-221638999 GCF_002878395.1 Capsicum annuum | reverse complement strand
CAAACCAGTTTAAAGAGTCAAATGATTTTGAAAAAGGATTTTCCAATGGTGACTTGGCACACCGGATTATGCCAAGTGGCGACTCTGAGTAAAAAATGTAAATAATCCTTTTTCGAAATAAATTTTCATCTCTTGTCACTTAAATAATAAAACCCTTTCGAACTTAAAATATAAATCTTTCTGAGTCGTAAAAGGGGTGTGACAGCAATCATTCAACTAAGAATTCTTTGCTCAAAGATGTTCAGTTCTATGTGTATCATATATATCACAAGGCTTAAGAGAAAGCCATTTACGCTAAAATTCATTTCTAAAAGAATGGAGTGAATGAGGAAGATAAGGAATTTGAAACTACTAAGGAAAGGAAGTCGGAGAAATAGTTGGAGATTGAAATAGTCTTTTGGGGGGATAGAAGGACTTGAACCATCACGATTTTAAGAGTCAATGGATTTTTCTCGTACTATAAATTTCATTGTTGCCGATAGAGACATGTAGAACTGGACTCTATCTTTATTCTGGTCTGATTAATCAGTTCTTCAAAAGATCTATCAGTTTATATGGAGTGAATGGTTTGATCAATGAATATTCGATTCTTTCTTCAATGTAGAATCGATTCACACCAATTCTTCTATTTTTTATATAAAAAATAAGGATTCATGTCATCATTAATCATTTGATATAGTATTTAATATGTATGTATATACATTTATCCTTCACTTTATTCTTTTTCTTTCTGAAGTTTCGATGTAAAAATTCCTCTACCAACTCATTTAACTCCATTTGTTAGAATTACTTCCATTGAGTCTCTGCACCTATCATTTTTTTTCTAAACCTTTATTTGTTTTCAGAAAATAGGATTTGGGTCAGGATTGTCCATTTTTGTTCATTCTAGGGTTTCTCTGAATGTGAAGTGATCACTTAGTAAGTTTCCATGCCAAGGCTCAATCCAATTAAGTCTATATGTAGCGTCTATCGATTTCTCCATATCCCCCTTTCTTTTTGTTTAAGCTTAGGATCTCGTTGCGATGTTATTCCTTTTTCTTTTCAATTTACTTATAATGGAATCATTGAATTACTAGATACCGATTCCTTTCTCGAAAACGTGTTTTCTCCTCTTTGATTTTCTTAACTATCTTCTATAGGCGATCTTCTTTTATCCATCCAAAACGATTTTATAATTTCAGAATCTGCAATTCAATATAGATGGATCTATACCCCATCTATATGTCCCTCTTCTTGTCATTTTGCCATTCAATTTGGAATTCTTGAACGATCGATTCTTATTTTTTATCTTCACTTTCCCTAAAAACAGAAGAATGTCTCATTAATTATAACTAACCATTTCATTAAACAATTCGAATTTGAAATAAATATAAGGTATATATACGATATAGAATCAAATAAATAGACACGTGATAAAAGTTTTATATATATATATATATCGCTTGATGACATATTTAATTATCTATTGTGTATGTTTATAGCGGGTGTCGAAAGTATCATTCTATTTTATTGAGTGTGCAAACAAAATCCTAAATTAAAAGTTCATATATAAGATATAAAAGCTACATATATAAAACACAGAGGATGCTCGTATTGATATGATGTATTTTTTAAGAAAAACTTAAGTGTTTGATTCAAAGCAACAATTCTATTACATATACTATTCTAAGTTGATGGCTTGATGAGACAATCATGGTAAGTGATAGCATCGAAAGGGCTTGGCTTATTTATTGCCTATAAGCTGCCAATTTGTTAGTCAACTTACTATTTTTATCCGTAGTTTGAAGACGCACACATAAGAAGAAATATGTAGACTTTGATAGTCATCTTATACTTATGTTATTATATATATTAATGTTATCCGTAGTTTGAAGACGCACACATAAGAAGAAATATGTAGACTTTGATAGTCATCATATACTTATGTTATTATATATATTAATGTGAGTGATTCGTGAAGAATCGTTTGATCAGTCGACCGATAAATCTTAGTGATAAATAATGTAAAGTACTTAGTTAGGAAGAGATCTTTGCACATCGCATAGAAATTATAATTAAGCGAATATAATTGTGTTTTGTCTGACAATTTTAATTTTTTAACGAGTCTATCATACATTATTCATTATAAATAAAAAATTTCACGTGCTTAATTTATGAGAAAGAATGAGATTTGCATATATATGAAGAAACATTACTCTTTGCATGCATGCATGCATCTTGATGATTGAAATTAAGTTGAAGAAGATGAAAGCAACTCCTTAACAACCTTAATTACTTTTTGTCATAATTGAAATTAAATGTAGTTTAACTCAACTTGTGTTATGATTTGTGAACTTTCTGACTAAATACATGGGAAGTCCTCAGAAGTACCAATATAAAATGATTGACGTAAGAGTCTTTTCAAAAGCAACTACTTTTTGTAGCAATGTTAGTGGAAGATATGGGCTAAAGCCTAAAGTGGTTCGTGTATGACACTCATGTTCGGGGCAGAGTCGGATAGGATTAAGAGGTTTATTTTAAAAAAAAAAAATTGATAGAAAATTAAATTATTTGTACAATTAAAATTATTTTATATATATATAGTAGATGTTGAATTATCTCCTATATATGACTTATTCGTATATTTACTTTTCATATTTGAACACCCATAATAAAAACCCTATCTTTACACTGCTCATCCTCATAAGTCCTAAAATTACTTCTTTTGTTCAAATTTTTGTTATGACTTATTAATGTAAATTAACTTTTATATTATTAGATCATATATGACAAGTAATATAGATCACAAATTTTAAAAGTCTCTACTTTTTTTTTTATTGTGCCCAGTTAAATGATGTAACATAAATTGAGATGGAGAGAGCAAAAGTGACTTCACTGTGTCATTTCTGTAACTTTGAGTATGTGTTGGATTGGATATGAAGTTTTAAAAAAGAAAAAATGAATTTTGAAATTTGTGATCTAAAGCAAGTCGGAGAAATTTAGGTGGTTATAATTCATTTCATTAAGAATGAAAAATGAAATTTATAGTCAAATTGTCACGTAAAATATAAAAATTTATTACTATTATTTCAAATTGACTAGAAAAATGTGTCACAGAAATTGAGATAGACGGAAGGAGTAATTGATAAATGATTCCTCCATTCATCTTTACTTGTCCACTATGCTAAAATTAGATATTCAATATTATTTATTTAATTTGAAAAATCAATAAATAATTTATCCTTTTTCATCGATTTTACCTTTGCTATATATTAAAATTGTTCATCACTCTATGCATTGCTTAAGACATTACATTTATTATATAAAGTGTGATATTATAAAGTTACGTCTATTATTTTATTATTTTTTAACATATATGTCAAGTCAATAATAAATAAATATTATTAAACTGAATAAATACCATTCATTTACTCGGTTTGTTCATTTCTTGGACCCTCTACATGCCACTCTAAAGTAGAAAAAAAAAGTAATCTTTTTTGGTCCATCCATATTCTTTCCATTTTGGGTTGACCTACTTGACTCGAATATTTTAACAAATAAAGAAAGACTTGCACCTCTATTTATAGGAAATGTCCCTCAAACTTTAATAATCAATTTCAGTTGAGAACTATATATTAAAATAAAAATAGAGCAGGAATAATATCACTTAGCCAATTTAAGGCATTAAGCACATCATATATGCAGCCACAAAAAGAGAATATGGAGATCATAAATGAGGATATTGTTATAGTTGGTGCTGGACTTGCAGGACTTGCTACTTCTTTGGCACTTCACAGGTATATAAATTATACTAAAGGCCAATCTTATAATAGAAAATATTTTCGCGATTTTATTTTATGTGACGTTTTCTTTTTTTCTTCTGTTAATAACGTACTTCGATAAGCATCGAATTGTCATGTCAATTTTTAAGACCACAACTACTAATTATACTCTTAATACATGGTAAAATCCCTTTCTTTAAATAATTATCCATATGTCTAGTCAAATAATATTAAAAAGAAAAAAGAGTAACAGTTTTTGTATGTTATCATTAAAAGAGCTAGATCAAAGAAGGTTCAACTAGCGTCGAGGTGACGCCTTCAGATAGTTACTTCTTTACACGAGTTTCAGAGGAAAAGATTTGAATGTCACGTAAAAGTTCTTTTGATGATGCACTGCTCAACGTATTTTTTACTAGGATTTAAGTTATAGACAATGATAGCGTAACAATTTAACATGTCATAACAAGTCCCTTATCATTTTTCTATATTAAATAAAGTTACATTTATTATCGTTTAAGTGGTCTGATTGTTTAAATCGTTTTAAGGCTCGGAATTCGAAGCATAGTGTTGGAGTCATCAGATTCATTAAGGACAACAGGATTTGCACTTGCTTTATGGACCAATGCATGGAGGGCATTGGATGCTCTTGGTGTTGGAGACTCCCTTAGGCAACGTTCTCTCCACTTTACTAGGTAAGTTTATTTCATTTGGTGTCTGGTATCTGTTTTACGGCTTGATTAATTTTGCTTTGTCCTCGTCATGTCAAAAAGTTTTACTGGGGTGGGGGGAGAGGGGATAAATCAGTGATGGAGTCAGGATTTTCATTAAAGGGTTTAAAAGTATACATACGAACTAGCTGAAGGAGGTTCAACATTTACTAAATATACATAAAAATGATTTTAATCATATATAAATAGTGTAAGTTTCTGCCAAAGATGATTCGGATGAACCGCCACTCCGTCTCTAGGTAAAACACTCTCTAGTAAAGACGATTTTAATGAATTTTTTCTTGTAGGTTTCAAGCATTTTCTGCAGACTCAGGTCTGCCTACTGCTGAAATTTCCCTCGAGGCAGATGACAAACCGTAAGCGTTTAACTTGGTCTAAGCTTGCATATATTTAACAAAAACTTTCTTTTAGATTTTATAATAATACAAATACTATGACATATTTAAAGTCATATTTTAATAGTATAATACATAAACGCGACCTTTAATTTGGTCTAAGCTTGCATGTACGTCCTTCAATTTCGGTGTGTACAAGTAGACACTTACACTATTTGAACAAGTATACATGAGTCCTGCATGGCAATTCGTGTGAGATGTTACGTAGAACGTGTGTATCTATTTGTTCAATTTTATACAAATTACGTGTCTATTTGTGCACACCCAAAGTTAGAAGATGTATATGCCAGATGATGCAAGTTAAATGGCACATTTATGTATTTATCGCCACAAATGATATAACATGTTTCAACTACAAACTTCAAAAATTCTGTATCATTTTAAACTATTTCACATAAATTAACTATATTATATTATATACTATTTTTATTCTCATATATACTAACTCAATTAAACTATATATTACAGAATTGATTATGATAGCCGTTGTATAAAAAGGCAGGAGATAGTGGAAACTTTAGAAAAAGAACTGCCTCCAGGAACTATTAAATATTCTTCAAGAGTTACTTCCATTGAAGAATCTGGACTATACAAATTGGTGCATCTTGCAGATAAAACTGTTCTTCGAACAAAGGTAAATAGTGTTTTTTGTATTAATGGTGGAGTCAGGATTTTTACTAACAATATTTAGAATATAAAGAGATAAATACATGAAGAATTAAGGAAATTCAACATCTACTGTATATATATTAAAAAAAAAAAAAAACTTTCGACTTTATAGATATAGTGTAAATTTTTGATGAAGAATCCAAACCTCCTCCTGATTGATCATATAAATTTTTTTGTATTTATCGTATCAAGAGTACTTATATATATTTGCTATAACCAGTTAAATTATAATGTATACTATTACTTAAATATAATAGTATATAAGAAATTTTACTAACTGTGGTCTGTGTGACTTAACTTGCTATAACAAGTTGAGTTACTTATTTTCTAGGGTGTTAATTTCACTTATTATGAGAAATTAGCTACAGTCATTTTTTCAGTTGATCACTTGATAACAAAGTTTCTTTTATATTAAAATCTGTATATATGAATTTGACTATTTTTAAGACATGAATGAAAAAAAATCAAGTTACTAGTAGAAAATTGAGTTGGATCAATGGCGGAGTTAGAAGTCTAGTTGCGTATTTGATAAAATTTTGTAGCTTTTGTCAAATCTCTATATTTGTGTTAATAAATTCATTTAACACACACATATATATAAAAAAATTGGTAAAGTTGTTGTCATGTGATCAGAAGGTCCCGGGTTCAAGCCTTGGAAACAGCCTGTGATAGAAATGCAAGATAAGACTGCGTATAACCCTTGTGGCAGTGGCGGAGCCACAGCCAACGAAGGGTGGTCAGATGAACACCCTTCGCCGGAATTTTTTTTTGAGTATATAGGTTAAATATAAATATTTATGGCTATATACATGTTGTTGCACACCCTTGACAAGCTAGAGAAGCATAGTCCAGTGGTCAGGAGTGTGCATTTCCGCATCAACAACCCGGGTTTGAACCTTGGCAAGTGCAGCACTGGCTTATTTTCTTTGCTTTTTAAACAGTTTTTTGCCCAAAGGAAAATATGAACACCCTTAACCAAAAGTCTGGCTCCGCCACTGCCTTGTGGTGGAGCCTTCCCCGAACCTTGCGCATATATAGCGGAAACTTTAATACATCGGATTGCCTTATATATATATATATATATATATATATATAATTTACTCAGAAATCAGTAAGCCATCTCTAACCTTTAGATTGAAAATTCTGAATCCGCCTCTAAACACGATAAATAACTAAATATAGTTTGCATGAAATAGGTGTTAATAGGAAGTGATGGTGTAAACTCAGTGGTGGCTAAGTGGATGGGGCTTCCAAAACCAGTTGATGCAAACCGTTCAGCAATTAGAGGATATGTTGAGTATCCAAAGTCCCATGGATTTGAACCCAAATTTTGTGCTTATTTTGGAAGTGGAGTTCGTATTGGTTTTCTACCTTGTGATGACAAGAGCTTGTATTGGTTTTGCACTTTTACTCCATCTGCTGTTGACTGTAAGTCTACTTAGTTCCTTCTATCTATACGTAAATAGTCGATCGGATTCACTGTTTATGTTTCTTTACCGGTATACATAAGTTATATTTAGGGCAAACAACATAAATTTCAATAGTCATGAGCTTAAATACAGAAAGTCCCGATATTTTGCATAGTTACTGAAAATTTTGATTTTAGGTCTGTCGAGATAAATAATTAGCTCCTGATACATCCAACGAAGATATAATTTTTTTCTCTATAAAGATGCATAATTAACTCGTGATACATTTTGTCCGATTTTGGTCTGTCGGGATACATAACTAGCTCCCCGATACATCCAAGGAAGATATCTAATTAGTTGGGATTTAATTACTCTATAAGGGTGAGAATTTTTGTAAATATGATAAGTTAAGGTGTATATTTACGTTATTTTTTCCTTAATATTTATACGCTAATTATATATGATTATACACATATTATACAACTGCCGACTATTTTGAGTTTATGTGATTGAGTAGGCATCTATTCAGGTTAATTCTTCTATTTTCTATCTACTTTAAAAAGAATAACACTTTTTCTAAGTTACTTTAGACATTATTTTAGACCAAATGATACGATATTAAAATCGATAAGTTATGATATACTCAATTTACTTCATTTTGTGTCACACTTTTCCTCTTAATTTGTTCGAACTAAGAGAAGGTTGCTATTTTTTATTTAGAGATTTATTCAAATTTAAACTTCCATCTTAACCTTAATGAGGTTATTATCTATAGCCGCGCAAATATCTAACACTTTTCTTTTATCTTTTTAAAATTTTTATTATCAATCAAACTCCACCACATAAAATGAAACAGAGGAAATGGTAACTAGTGGTATATCGTTTTCTTGCCAAGGGATAATAAAATAAATTATATCTTTAAGTACTTTTTCTTCATAAAGTAATCTTTTTCTTTGCATGCTTTTCTTTTTCTCTCTCTTTTATGATTTGTACTAATAAATTAATTATCTGCCTTTGAATTGCATGTATATCTCAGATGATGAAAACATTGAAGGAAGTCCAACAAAAATGAAGCAATTTGTGCTAAGTTTGGCTAGAAATGTGTCAAAAGAAGCCTACAATATCCTAGACAGAACTTCATTAGATAGCCTATATTGCGCAAAATTAAAATTAAGAACCCCATGGAACATTTTAATGAAAGACAATATTGTCAAAAATAACACTTGTTTAGTTGGTGATGCACTTCATCCAATGACACCTGATATTGGTCAAGGTGGATGTTCAGCATTAGAAGATAGTGTTGTTCTTGCAAGGTGCATTTCAGAGGCTATTTTTGCAAAAAGTTTACAAGAGGGTGATCAATTGTGCAAAAGTATTAAAGTTGGTTTGGAGAAATATGCAAAAGAGAGAAGATGGAGGATTTTTAGCCTTATTAGTACTTCATATTTGGTTGGTTTGGCACAAGAAAGTAATGGGAAAGTGATTAGTTACTTGAGGGAGAAATTCTTGGCTCAATTTACTATTGAGACGATGTTGAAAATGGGCGATTTTGATTGCGGAAAATTATGTCAAAAGTGAGTAACTGTTCGTTGGAACTATCGATTGTTTTATAATTCTTGTTGTTCACATGATCTTTGGTGAAGTGAAGATGTCAAATTATGTGATGATTTGGTTGTTGATTTTATGATCAATGAGAAATAAAGTCACCTAGAAAAATATTTAAAAAGATTATTGTAAGAATTTATTAAGCTTGTATGGAAGTCCTATATTCGGTTTAGCACTTAGCTAGTAGCTTTAAAATTAAGGTTGCAATTATTGTCATTGTATTATAAGTTAACTCCCTTCATTTGAATTTCAGTGTATTAATTTCCTTTTTAGCGTGTCTTAAAAGTAAAGTCTTTTTCTGTATTCGATAACTGATCTCTAATTTAAACATTGTACTTGACTGATTTAATTAAAATCACAAAATTCAAGTACATTTTGATATATTACTCATATCTCTAGCCTAATATCCACATTGATTGTCATACCATAAAATATTCACATTCTTTCATATGATAAACTAAAATCAAAATTTAATTAAAGAGCTCAATGGGTTATACAACTCTCAATACTTTCTCTTCATATTCTATTGCTTTGGACTTCTCTTTCAGTTCAGCCCATTAAGACACATACTTTCCTCCAAGCTCACTCCAATAATAACCTGTTGACATGCTCATTCTTTAGCCTATATATCACTACAACAATAAAAGCTTTCCGTGGCAATAAATATGCACTTTAACAAATAGTGTTAAAGCTTTTATCGGCATTAGTCAATTGCTACTGGATTCAATGTTTTGCTACAGATTTTAGGAACATTTATTGAGTCCTAAAGTGTACTTGTATAATTGAGGTTCGACCTTGGGTATGGAGAAAACTCTCTGTTGGGAGCGTTGCCACCTTAATGGGCCCTGCAACGCGTGATCCGGATTAGTCTGGGCTCCAATGCGGGCACCGGACACCGGATGAAAACCAAAAAAAAACAGTGCATTGAGTCTAATAGCTCTCTACATCAAGTAAGGTTCAATTGATCATGAACATTTTGACAAAGAGATGAATTCAAAAACTTTAGTTACTAGGTGAAGAATGAACATGCATGAACTAACTTCTTCTCCTTCTTTTTGGGCCGGAGAGGGGGAGGGGGAAGAGGGTGGTGGTGGGGTTGTTATGACTCAAAACACACATAAATTATGGTCGAAATTGTTGTTACACACTTTATTTCTGTGGGGGTCTTATTAGACCATTTTATAGTGTAACATTGAGAGTAGTGTCATCTTAGTTGGATCACTAAAGATACTCAAACAAAAGTGAGTGTTTATATGCGCTATCAAAAAGAGGAGTCGATTCTCATTAATGTTAATTTATCTTTCATTAATCTTACAATTTTTGGAAAACCCTCTAACTTTATCTTTACGATTATTGACCAAATAACACAGGTCATTCCAATTTCACGTGCTTTTCACTTTCAATCTGTTGTTTCAAAGGCATTGCTTATGACAGAGAAACGAGATAGAGAAACCAAGATTTTTTGAATAGCAACTTCTCTGTATTCCATAATACACAATGAAATAATTATAGCTATACAATTGTAGGTTAGAGTTCTATTCTAGGAAATAATATATATTGTTACAACTGCACAATCTGTAATTAGTTCTATTCTAGGAAAGAGAATATTTAGTCTATACAATTATAATATTGCCTAATATCCCCCTCAAATTGATATCGGTGATCACATAGTAGCAATTTGGAGATAAGATAGCTATGTCGTGCGCATGTCATAACCTTTGTAAATAAATTGGCAAGTTGATCATGAGAAGAAATGTGTTGCAGAGTGATAAGACAATCAACAACTAGTTACCGAATGCAATAACAGTCCACCTCTATATGCTTTGTGTTTTCATTTTGCATAGGGTTTGTGGATATTTTAATTGCACTAGTGTTATCAGCATGTAACACCGTAGGAGATATAATAGCAACACCAAGCTCAAATAATAGACATTGTAGCCAAATAATTTCCGAACTTTCTGCCGACATAGCCTGATACTCAGACTCCGTAGATGATTTAGACGTAAGTGATTGTTTCTTACAATATCGAGTATGTGCCTAGAAACATGCACCAACCAGTAACTAAACAACGAGAATCGGGACAACCAACCCAATCTGCATCAGTATATCCCTCAAGATATATAGGAGAATCAGAACGGAAGAGAACATCTTGATTCATAGAACCACGGACATACCGAATGACACGAAATAATGTAGTGTGATGTATACGATAAGGATTAGCCACAAACTGACTTAGAACTTCTACCGCATATGAGATATATGGCCTTGTCATAGTGAGATAAACTAATGATCCTACCAACTACCAATACAATGTGGGATCACTGAATGGTTCGCCATCAGCCTCCTTGTATTTCATATTAATCTCCATTGGGATGTATACAACCTTGTCATCAGTAAGACCAGTCGTAGTAACAAGATCACTATAATACATTGTTGTGTAAGCATTATCCCAGTAGGTAAGTATAGAACCTCAAGCCCGAGAAAGAATGTCAATCCTCCCAAGTCCATCATCTTAAATGAGGTATGCAAAAAAATTTTGTAACTTAGTAATATTCTCTTGATTATTTCTTGTGATAATAATTTCATCAACATAAATAAGAAATATTATGATACCTATTGGAGAAGTATGAAGAAACAAGGAATAATCTGAAGAACTTTGAGAGAAGCCTGCAGTTTGAATAGTGGATCAAAATTTGTCAAACTAAGCTTTGGGAGCCTTTTTAAGCCATAAAGAGATTTTCGAAGAAGACAAACTACATTTGGTCTTGGCGGAGCACAACCAGGTGGTGGTTTCATAAACACAACTTCTTCCAAATCATCGTAAAGAAACACATTTTTCACATTCAACTGATGAAAGGTCCAACCTTTAATTGAAGCCAAGGCCAATAATGTCTGTACCGTTGTCATCTTAGCAACAGGTGCAAAAGTCTCTTTATTCTTCACCCCATATTGTTGTTTGTAACCTTGAGAAACCAACTGAGCTTTGTAGAGATCAATTGTATCATCTGCCTTCATTTTAATGGGATACACCCATTTACTTCAAATGAGAACTCTGTCCGTTGGTTTATCAACAAAGTCCCAAGTTGAATTTCCATTCAGTGCATAAAGCTCGTTCGACATTGTCTCTTTCCAATAGGTTTGTGTAGAATCCTGAGAGTAAGATGTAGGTATCTCAACAGAATATAGTGTGGTATGTAAGGCATGGGACTTACCAAATTTCCCTGGAGAGTAACTAAGTCGTTCGAGAGCATGATGGTTTGTTCGATTAGAACGATGTAGAGGAGTAACTGGATTAGAGGGTCCCTCTTCCGAAGATGAGAATGACTATGTAGAGTCAATACTAAAAAAAGATGAGGGTTGGAAGCATCATTACCATTGTTCACGAGTTGTTCTGGATATTCAAGCGGAGGGTCAGTACTGAAAGGAGATGAGGGCTGGAGATCACCATTATCATAATTCATGGGTTGTTTCGAAGATTTAAGCTGAGGGTTAATAGCTACCATACCGTCATCAAACCTGTACAGAAAAGAGAGAGATTCTGAAGCATGTTCAGAATTGTGTTTGCAAGAAAATTGATCCTCAAAGAAAATAACATGTTTAGATATTCGAAGTTGACGACGAGATGAATCATAACAGAGATACCCCTTTGTGTGTCATTGTAGCCCACAAAAATACACCGTGCTACCTTTGCCAAAAGCTTATGTCATTCATGTGCAGGAAGATAGACAAAGCAAACACAACCAAAAATGCGTAAGTGATAATAATCAGGTTTACTATGAAAAAATTTGAAGTATGGTGTCTCATTTACAATGACAAGGGAAGTTTGTCTATTGATCAAATATACAGAAGTATGTACTGCTTCGGGCCAAATACTTTTTGGCATATTCGACGTACTCAACAAAGCCAATGTAGTTTTCAAGACATGACGATTCTTTCTTTCTACGACCCCATTTTATTCCGGAGTATGAGGACAAGTGCGTTGAGCAATAATTAATTTGTTTTTGAAAAATTCAACAAGATTAGTCTTAGTGTACTCTCCTCCTAAATTAGAACGAAATCTTCTTATAGTTCAATGAAATTGTGAATGAACATATTCAACAAAATTCATAATAAGAGTAGGAACCTCAAATTTATTTTTAATAAAAATACACTCAAATGTATGTAAATATATGATCAATAAATAACACAAAGTACTTCTATCCCATCCTTGACAAAATACGAGAAGGACCCCAAACATCACTATGCACTAAATCAAATGGATCTTCGTAAGCGGATGAACTAGATGGAAAAGAGAGCTTGTGACTCTTTGAAACGGCACAATTTGTACATACCAAAGGGAGACTGGAATGGATGTGATGTGCTGCAGGAAGACATGATTTAAGCATGTGCTGAAGCCGAGAAAAATGAGGATGACCCATCCTATTATGCCAAAGAGTGAGCAATTTATTCAAGTGAATAACATCCACTATAGAAATTGAAAGAAAACAATAATGCAAGTGACGATGAACCAACTCTAATAGAAATATTTTGCCAAATATACGCCCTGTGCCCATGATCATCCCTGTTTTCAGATTTTAAACAACACAACTATTGGGTGAGGATTTCACAACATAATTTTGATAAACTAGTTGACCAACTGAAATCAAATTAGCCTTCAAATTTGGCACATAAAGAAAATTAAAAAGATTTTCAACAGAACCAATACCCAACGTGGGTAATGTGTGCCCATTTGTTGTATGAATAACATGTTTAGAAATAGCACTAGAAAATGATGAGAATTAGGACAAATCACCTGTCATATGATTGAAAGCCCCTGAATCTAGATGCCAAGTAGATTTAATTAATTATTTGTACCTAAAGAGGATGCCAAGAGTGCACTTGAGATGGCTTCGGGAAGGGTAGCTGCAATAGAATCTCGAATTAGTTTTTCAAGATTATGACCTACAGGGAAGGGACCAGATGATGTAGTGACCTTTGTCTGGTAAGCTTGGTGAGCAGTTCACAAATGATTTAGGCAACGACGATAATCTGAAATATGATGGCCAGTAATTTTGCGATAAGCACAGTATTTTTTTGTTCTTAGGACAATTGGCTGCGATGTGACCAAAGTCTTGGCATTCATAGCATTGGATACTTCTCTTAGTATTTTTCGTTGAAGAAATGACTGTTGATTTTCTAACAAGAAATGCAACAGAAGGTAATGGCGCTGACTCCATGGCCGCCTGAGTTTCAAGTCTTGTCTCTTCATGCAAGACGGCTGCCAACACAACATCAAGAGCAGGTGTGACTTCACTGTTCAAGAAACTTCCATGAATTGGCTCGAATCCAGGATAAAGTTTCTTTAAGAATTGCACTACCCTCATCTTTTTCCATTCTCCCATCACCTCCTTGAGCCCAACCATAGAAATATTTTGCTCAAGAATTTGATCTTGTTCCGACTAGAGTAACTGCAAGCCATCATAAAAGGAGTGAATATTTTTGTCCCCTGTATGTATTTTGCAATGTTGCATTCCAATTCAAATTCTCGTGCAAGGTTGCTTTATTGATAGATTGTACGGAGGTGGGTCCATATCTCAGAAGCAAAACTGAAAGGTCTCATCCCCATAGAAATGTCAGCATGTACCAAATTAAATATCCAAGTGATTAACTTTGCATTATTTAATTTCCAGAGATCAGACTCTTTTGCATTTGTTGGTGGACGAGCAGATCCATCCAACAACCCAAAAAGGCCCTTTCCTTGAACAAATATTCCAAAGTGAAATTTCTAAAGAACAAAATTAGAACAATCCAATTTTGTGGATAGCAGATCATGCGAAAAGGATTGTGAATCCATTGATCGACCAATTACAAAAGATTGGAAAAAAGATACAGGGTACTTGTGTAAGGAACCAAAGAGCACAAAAGATACTCAAGAAGGTAGCAAAGTACCTGTGCAGAGAAAACAGAGAGCACGAAAAAAAAATTAGATTGTGGCTCTTGATACCATGACAGAGAAATGAGATACAGAAACCAAGATTTTTTGAATAACAACTTCTCTATATTCCATAATACATAATGAAATACTTATAGGTATACAACTGTAGGTTAGAGTTCTATTGTAGGAAAAAAAGATATATTATTATTGTTGGGTTTAAGTCGAATGTGTGAATGGTAAATGGAGGGAATTGGTGGAGGAAAAAAATGAGATCACACTTAAAAAGGAAAGTGTACTCAAAAATAAGGAAAATTTACTAATTCTACCACATTGGTGGGGGAAAGAAACTTTCATGTATTCTTATTAAGAAACACATCTCCACATGGATAGTGAGGCAAGAACAAAGAGGTGACTCGCATCATCATCATCGTCGCTCACTCGGTTCGACTTTGACTTTGAATTTGGATTTGGATTTGGAAAATGATCGATCGATGAGATTAATTTTTTAGATAAATTTTATTTGAAATTTGTAAAACAAGTGAAGTTTTAATCCAAAAATCCAATAGAATAATTTTCTCCATATGCATGTGCATTTCAGACGCCATGCAAACCCATGCTCAATGTACATTGAAAAAAACGCGACCTTTAGAGAAAAAGACACACTATTGCGGAAAATGGGCGACCTGTGGATGCAGATCAGGAATAGACCTGGAGCAGGCTAGCTTTGCATGGTCAGTAACAATGTAATTTTTCAGAATCAATGTTTCCTTTCTGAAGGGACACCTAATGGCTATAAATACCTGACTTATTCCTCAGGTATAAATATAATTTTTGAGAGCTAAAAAACACTTCTTGTCTTTTAAAAACTCATTGTGATCATGTCCCGTTGAGTGAGTTCGAAGAATCCGATAACCTCAGGTACTTGGGGGGGGGGGGGTTAATTTCTCAAGGACACTCCGTGAAATTGGAAAACTTGACTCAAACTCTGCTTCATCTTTCTTTCTTTAAAAATATTGATTAACACACTTTTATTGAAAGTTTATTTTAATCTTGTGTTGAAGGTGTTGAAACTTTAAATTGTTCTTGACAAGTTTGTTCTTGAACTTAGTAGAATTTTAGGCAAAATAACATATAGATTGTGTACCCGAAACAACAATCTTAAGGAATTAATCTGTAATCTGTATTGTGTAGTTTCGGGAGATTAAAGATGTTTTCTACTCTGTTTGAACTTAATAAGTGATTTGAAGAAATAAAAACTTCATCACAAGTTAAAGGTCATTCAATTATCGATTGGAAGACATAAAAACTTCATCATTAAACTAGAAACAAGTAGTGTTTATAAGTTGCTACAAATTTGTGATTTGTATATTTTTATACTAAAGTTGGTTGTCTTTTTATGACACAAAAAATGACTATGGACAGTCATGTGATTGATGTTGGGACAAGTATGGCAGCAACAAATATTTCTACAACTAGTTGTACAAGTGCTCCGCAGGTAATGGCACCACCGAAGAAATCCAAAAAATTTACGGGTGTTGATTTTAAAAGGTGGAAACAGAAGATGTTTTTCCACCTTACAACCTTGTGTCTTTAAAAATTTACATCTGAAGAAGCTCCAGAATTGCCCGAAGAAACTTCAAACAAGGAGCGATTTGTTGTTGTGGAGGCGTGGAGATATTTTGATTTTCTTTGCAGGAATTACATTCTAAGTGGCCTCAAAGACGACCTATACAATGTGTATAGTGGAATGAACACGTCAAAAAAGTTATGGAGTGCGCTGGAAATAAAATACAAGACTGAGGATGCTGGAACCAAAAAGTTTTTTATTGCAAGATTTCTTGAGTATAAATGATTGACAGCAAATCTATTATAGCTCAAGTACAGGAATTGCAAGTTATCATCCACGATCTTCTTGCAGAAGGTATGAGTTTCGTGAATACCTTATTTGAACATGTTAAAAATGTTATTAATGTTCACATGAACTTTATTGAAGGTTTGATTGTGAATGAGGCATTTCAAGTCGCTACAATAATAGAGAAGTTGTCACCTATATGGAAAGACTTCAAGAACTACTTAAAACATAAATAAAAGAAAATAAAAGTCGAAGATCTCATAGTAAGGCTACGCATTGAAGAAAATAATAAAGCAGCAGAAAGAAGGTCGAAAGGAAATTCAACAATGAGTGGAGCAAACATTATAGAAGACGACTACAACAACTCAAAAAAACAAAAAAAAGTTGGACAAGAAATCAATCAACCTAAGAAGAAATTCAACGAAAAATGCTTTAATTATGGCAAGATTGACCACAAGTCAACAGATTATCGTGCCCCAAAGGAAGGCTAAAAGAAGGACTAAGCAAATATAATTAAATCCATTAACGAAATGGACGATCTGTGTGTCATGCTGTCTGAATGTAACTTGGTGGGAAATCCTCGAAAATGGTGGATGAATTTTGGTGCCACCCGCCACGTTTGTGCAAATAAAGAGTTGTTTGTTACATTTATTTTGGCTCAAGGCGAAGAGAAGATCTATTTGACAAACTCCGCAACTGCAAAAGTTGAAGAAATAGGAAAAATCTGCCTAAAAATGACATCAGGCAAAGTGTTGACTCTTAATAATGTCATGTATGTACCGGAGTTAAGGAAGAACTTGATTTCTATATCACTTCTTGATAAAAATATATTCAAATATGTATTTGTTTCTGGCAAGATTGTACTTAGCAAATGAGAAGTGTTTGTAGGAAAAGGCTACCTCACTGAGGGCCTATTCAAAATGGATGTAATGACAGTTGAAATCACTAAAAGTTCTATTTCTTCTTACTTTCTTGAGTATAATGAATTGTGGCATGAACGATTAGGACATGTCAATTACAAAACTTTGCGAAAACTGATTAACTTAGAAGTTTTGCCAAACTTTGAGTGTAATAAATCAAAATATCAAAAGTGTGTGGAATAAAAGTATGCCAAGCATTTGTATAAGTTCGTTGAAAGGAATTTCAATCTCTTAGACTTAATTCACACTAACATTTGTGATATGAAGTCAACACCATCTCGTGGTGGAAAAAAGTATTTTATAACTTTTATTGACGATTGCACGGGATATTGTTATGTATATTTGTTAAATAGTAAGGATGAAGCAATAGATGTGTTTAGACAATATAAAATAAAAATTAGTTAGAAAAAAGATCAAAATGATAAGAAGTGATAGGGAGAGAATATGAATCTCCATTTGCAGAGATATGTGTAGAGAATGGAATTTTCCATCAAACTACTGCCCCGTATTCACCTCAATCTAATGAAACTGCGGAAAGAAAAAATTGAGCTATAAAGGAAATAATGAATGTCTTATTAATTAGTTCAGATTTACCGCAAAACTTGTGGGAGAAAGTTATCCTTACAACTAACCGAATACTGAATAGAGTTCCCCATAGTAAGACACAATCAATTCCATATAAAAAATGGAAAGGAAGAAAATACAACGTGAAATATTTCAAAGTGTGGAGGTGTCTAGCGAAAGTCCAAGTTCTCATGCCTAAAAAGGTGAAAATAGAACCTAAGACAGCAGATTGCGTGTTCATAGGATATGCTAAAAGTAGTAAAGCATGACGATTTTTGGTTCACAAATTCAAATATTCGGATATCAATGAAAACGGTAATTGAATCAGATAATGTTAAGTTCTTTGAACATATTTATCCGTATAAAACTAGACATAAACAGTCTAGTGAGGGTCTAAACAGCCTTGGGTGAACCAAGTGAGGATGTATATAATGATGAAAATCCAAGACGTAGTACACGTCAAATAACGTCATCTTCGTTTGGATCAAATTTTATAACATTTTTCTTAGAAAATGAGCCTCAAACATTTAAATAAGCGATGTCGTCTTTAGAATCATCCTTTTGAAAAAAGGCAGTCAATAGTGAGATTAAATCAATCTTAAGCAACCATAAGTGGGAGTTGGTTGATCTTCCTCATGAAAATAAATATTTAGGTTCTAAATAGATCTTAAAAGAAAAATGAAAGTGGATGGTACTATTGACAAATACAAGGCAAGACCTGTAGTAAAAGGCTTCAAACAGAAAAAAAAGATCTTAATTACTTTGATACAGACTCACCTGTAACAAGGATAATGTTAATTCAGATGTTAATTGTCTTGGAAGCGGTATATGATCTTGAAATCCATCAAATGAATGTGAAAGTAGCATTCCTAAATAAAAAATTGGAGGAAGAAATTTACATGGAACAACCTGAGGATTTTTTATGGTTCCTGGTAAAGAAAAAAAGGTGTGTAAACTAGTTAAGTTACTTTATGGACTAAAACAAGAACCTAAACAGTGGCATGCGAATTTTGACCAAACCATATTAGCAAATGGGTTCAAGATAAATGAGTGTGATAAATGTGTTTACATTAAAGACACTCCAAATCACAAGGTCATTATTTGTTTGCATGTGGATGATATGTTGATTATCAATAGGGACATTTTTGAAATAAATACTATGAAATGAATATTTGAGAGAAAATTTGATATGAAAGACCTTGGAGTTGCGGATGTGCTCTTAGGAATAAAAATTTATAGAACTCCACAAGGATTGGCATTGTCACAGTCTCATTACATCGAAAAAGTACTTGACAAGTTCAAGTATTTGGAATTTGGCACTGCCAAGACTCCATTGGACGTGAACTTTGCTTTTTAAAAAAATGAAGGTGAAAGTGACTCACAATTGGACTACACAAGAGCGTTGAGATGTTTAATGTATATAATTAATTGTACACGACCAGACATAACATATACTATTAGTAAGTTATGTCGGTTTACGAGTAATCTCAATAAAACTCATTGGATGGCAATGAAAAGAGTTTTGGGGTATCTTAAATACACTCAAGACTATGCTTTGCATTATAATAAATATCTCACGGTACTTGAAAGATATAGTGATGCAAATTGGATCACCGAATCAAATGAAAATTTGATATGAAAGACATTGGAGTTGCGGATGTGCTCTTAGGAATAAGAATTCATAGAACTCCACAAGGATTGGCATTGTCATAGTCTCATTACATCGAAAAAGTACTTGACAAGTTCAAGTATTTGGAATTTGGTATTGCCAAGACTCCATTGGACGTGAGCTTTGCTTTTTAAAAGAATGAAAGTGAAAGTGACTCACAATTGGACTACGCAAGAGCGTTGGGATATTTAATGTATATAATTAATTGTACACGACCAGACATAACATGTGCTATTATTAAGTTATGTCGGTATACGAGTAATCTCAATAAAACTCATTGGATGGCAATGAAAAGAGTTTTGGGGTATCTTAAATACACTCAATACTATGCTTTGCATTATAATAAATATCCCATGGTACTTGAAAGATATAGTGATGCAAATTAATTCACTGAATCGAATGAAGTAAAATCCACAAGTGGATATGTATTTACTATAAATGGAGGAGAAGTCTCTTGAAAATCATGAAAACAGACATGTATTGCTCGTTCTATAATGGAATCTGAACTTATCACATTAGATAAAGCCGCTAAAGAAGCTGAATGGCTCTGAAATTTCTTGAAAGATATTCCTTAATGGACCAAACCATTGGAACCAATATGTATACACTGTGATAGTCAAGTGACAATAGGTAGGGTAGGAAGCATGATAGACAACAGTAAATCTTGTCACATAAGATGGAGACATAATACCGTTAGAGAAGTTCTCTCTAGTAGAATTATCACTGTTGACTATGTGAAGTCAAAGGATAATATGTCGGATCTAATTACAAAAGGCCTATCTAGAGAGGGAGTCGAGAGAACATCTAAGGGAATGAGTTTACGGCCTAGGACAAGTCAGCATGGCGGTAACTCTACCTAGCATACTAGGGATCCCAAGAGCTAGGTTCAAGGAGATTAAATAAATTTGTGTCTGACAGGTTCAACATTGTCAATATACCTAACCTATTCTCATGATGTATACAATGTTTAGTAAATAAAGATAAGACTTATGGTGTAAAGTCTTTTAATAATTATCTAAATTTGGCATATGTTACCAAATAGTTTAATCTATTAGATTGAACGTTTAGAAATCACCTATGTGAGGGTGAAGTGGAAGCCGTTTCAAGGAGAATGATAGTAAAGTCCTATTCTCTATGCTCTCATGAAATCAAGATGTGTTCATGGCTAAAATGAATCAAACCGTGAGAATCATAAACTGTGAAAGGTTGGTTGTGTGACATGTGTTATCTAGGTGTACATTAAAGATCGATGGTTCAAATATATCAAATCTACCAATTGACCGAGTGCATTCAATGCATGTTCATTACGGAAAGTTCAAAGGAAAATTCACTTATCCAGATGCAATCTTTGCTTGATTGATCACATGCTTGTCCATAAATTCTTCATAAGATAGATATTCCCCATTCATGTAGGAAATTATTGGGTTCAAGTTGAATGTGTGAATGATAAATGGAGGAAATTGGTGGAGGAAAAAATGAGATCACACTTAAAAAGGAAAGTGTACTTAAAATAAGAAAAGTCTACTAATTCTCTCACATTGGGGGAGAAAGAAACTTTCATGAATTTTTATTAAGAAACACATCTCCACATGGATAGTGAGGCAAGAACAAAGAAGTGCCTCTCACCGTTGTCGTCGCTCGCTCGGCTCAGTTTCAGATTTGGATTTGAAAAATGATCGATCGATGAGATTAATTTTTTAGATAAATTTTATTTGAAACTTGTAAAACAAGTGAAGTTTTAATCCAAAAATCCAATGGAATAATTTTATCCATATGTGTGCGCATTTTAAATGCCATTTAAACGCATGCGTAACACATCTCGAATAGAGCTCGGCCTTTAGAGAAAAAGACACGTTGTTTCAGAAAAAGGGCGATCTGCGGACACAGGTCAGGCGCAGGCTGGCTCTGCCTAGCTCAGGTCAGGCATAGAAGCCACTAGAATGGGTGAAATGTCACCTGCGGCCGCAGGTGAACCACAGTTCCATCACAGACTGGGTGCAGGTGACGTGACTTTTCAGTAACAATGCAATTTTCCAAAAACAATGCTTCATTTCCAAAGGGACACCTAATGTATATAAATACCTGACTTATTCCTCAGGTATATACATAATTTTTGGAGCTGAAAAACACTTCTTGTCTTCTAAAAACTCATTGTGATCATCTCCCTTGAGTGAGTTCGAAGAATCCGATAGTTTGAGGTACCGCGACTGCCAGATTGTGAGCCATTTTATCCTGGAAGGAAAAATTTCATAATCTCGGATACTTGGGAGGAATTAACTTCTTAAGGACACTCCGTGAAATTGGAGGACTTGGCTTAAATTTTGCTTCATCTTTCTTTGTTTCAAAATATTGATTAACACACTTCTATTGAAAGGCCATTTTGATCTTGTGTTGAAGGTATTGAAACTTCAAATTGTTCTTGAGAAGTTTGTTCTTGAACTTAGTTGAATTTTATGTGAAGTAACATACAGATTGTGTACGCAAAACAATAGTTATAGTTATTATAACTACACAATCAGTAATTAAATCCTATTCTAGAAAAGAGAATATTTTGTCTATACAATTATAAAAGGGAAAAGGGTCAATAACACGCCTCGACTTTAAAAAATGGATCAACTTTACTCTCAGTCATACTGTGGGGTCATATATACTCCCACTGTTATACTTTGGGGTCATATATACCCCCGCTGTTATGAAAGTTTATATACATGCCCTTCAACTAACGGAATAGTCCAAATAACATTAATTGATCCTTTTTTCAAAAAAATCCAAACCTGACCTGACCAACCTATCAAAAGGATCCAAGCAAAATTGAAGGAACAAAGTTTGACAGCTGATTCAATCACGTACACCATCCTTGAACGTTTACAAGTGGTTCTTATAGAACATCGAGAATCCGCAGGCAAAATTCAATCACCGATTGGGTGGTTAGTCCATTAAGGTGACAGGGAAACATGGACTACATTAGTTCGTTGGGTTAGTCCATAAAGGATTTTATCGCTCGATTGTGCTTTCGCTTGAGCACTCATGGTGTTAAAGCAACATGACTTTTAATTTATACTGAGAACTCTGATGACTAATGCCCTGCTGTAGACGAGATGGATTTTTTCCTATGTGAAAGTTGTTACATGATCAGATCTCTTCGCCATAGAGGCAACTGTAAATTGGTACTTATTTACAAAATCCAAAGTGGTGAAATTGTTTACTTCTGCATCTATTGCAATGTTCGAAGTCCTCTTTCGCCATAGTAACCGCTCTAAGATGAAAACGTATAACTGCCTTGCTTTAGAGATTTGAATCTTGAAGCATGAGATAGCACTTATCACCCATGTTGCCAGAGATGAGGTGAAAAGTGAAAAGAAGACGGAAGTTGGGTCAAGTGCGAAGCTGCTTATTTCTTGAATAATTGGCACTGTTTGTGGAAATCAAATATTGAACTGAACTGATCGCCGGGTCTTGAAAGAGTTGAAAAGTGCATTGGGACAGTAAGCAGTGCTTATCTCTGGCAAGTAAATTTGTGGAAATTATTGAACATGTATAATTCTTGGTCCTTTTCATGGGTCGGTCGGGTCGGTTTGATTTTTTTTTTTTTTAAATGGGTCAATTAGCGTTATTTGGGATATTCCGTTAGTTGAACAACACATATATAAATTTTCATAACAGCGGGGGTATATATGACCCCAAAGTATGACTGGGGTAAAATTGGTCAATTTTTCAAAGTAGATGGATATTTTTGACCCTTTTCCCATTATAAAATTACCTAACAGCTTAAATGTTTGTTCACTTGTTGGTCCAGCTAAGCTGATAATACCCTCAATATTGCATTATAAAATAGTTCGGACCCTCCAAACGTTGGAGTATGCAGCAACAATTTCGGGCCATAGTTTATGTGTGTTTTGATCAATTTTTCTTTTTTTTTTATTTAACCTGATCTGAATTAAATGAATATGTATACCTATATATATATGTAGAAAGTATGAGTTGAAATTAAACATGGTGTGTGTAACAAATGCATGAAGGAGTTCAATCAATCTACATCTTCATTTATTTAGAACTGTAGCCACCTTAATTAAACAAATTAAGAAGGCAATATTCAAATTAAATTCTAATTATGTGACTTATAATTTGATATTAGTTGGTTGATCATGTGCTTTCATGATTGATTCCAAGTTAATTGTTTCCTTAATAGACGGCATGCGTGTAGAAAATAAAGAGGAGATAATTTCTTTTTTCTCTTTGAACTTTACACTTTTTATTAATTAAATGATTATATTAAAAAAATATTATTTGTTTCAATCTTAACAACTATGAACTGTTCATGTTGATAAACTTATTTTCTCCATCATTGATTCACAACAACGCTTATCTCGAAGTAGACAATTTTTTAATTAAGATAAATAAAGTCCAAATAAGAGGGTTGATCGACTGGTACGTAGGCACCATTTACTTCTAAGCTCAGAGTTGTGGTTTCGAGTTACTAAAAACGAGTAGTTCAGTATACTAAAATCTTCATTATGCACAGAATTTGGGAACATCTCGGTCAAATAAATATAATTTTACCTTGCATTTTTAAAATAGATTATTTTGGGTCTTATCTTCTCATTATATAATAACAATTTTACCAGTTATTTCAAGACCTTTGAGTTCGAGTCACTAAGAAAGTAAAAAAGGCGAAATCTTTTGAATCAATGAAATAACATAGCACTCTACATCTCTTTAAACTAGATATCGAAGGCCCGTGGTAGCACGGGCCCAATATATGTTATTTTTTAGTCTCAATTTATATGATATAAATAAAATTTTGATAATTAATTATCTTTTAAATATTTTTTTAGATATTTTAAGTTGTTAGCTATTGTAATTTATAATAGTTTTTTGATATTGTAATTTACTATTTTAAATTGTTAGCCATTATAATTTATAATACTCTCCTTGTCCAAAGTTTTGTAGCATTGATAGTCTATTATATTTTGAGAATAATTTAAGTTTTTAATTACTAAAATTTATAATACTTTTTCTTCTATTTCAATTTAAGTGACACTGATATGATTTCGAGAGCCAATCAAATATCACGATTTTAGTTCCGAAGTAGACATGTCTTAAATGACTCATAATAACTTATTAGAAGTGATACAATAAAATTACTATAAAAAATAGTTGTCAAAAAAATTTAAGCGGGGCTCATATAAGATATCAAGTTGATTTAAACATCAATAATTAATTTATATTTTTTATGTTTATTTAATTTATTAAATATTTTTATAATATTTAATTGACTCATAATAATTAATTAGGGATAAAATAGTAAAATTACGGTTGAAACAATGGAAGCAACCATGTCATAAATGTCTGTTTTACTTTTTTTTTTTAAAATCAAATATTATTAATTTTTTAATACGTAAATGACATATAATAATCAATTAGGAAATAACTTATTAGAAGTGTTATAACAAAATTAATATAAAAGATAGTTGTGAAAAAAATTTAGACAGGCCTTATATAAGATGTCAAATTAATTTAAAACTTCAATAGTTTGTTTATCATTTTTTTTGTTTATTTTATCTTTTTTATTAAATATTGTTAATTTTTTTAATAATTAAATGAATTATAGTAATTGATTAGGGATGAAATGATAAAATTATGGTTGAAGCAACTGAAGCAGACATGTCATAAATGTGTATTTTATTTTTTGTTAAATATTATGAATTTTTAATACTTAAATAACATATAATAATTAATTAGGGATGATATAGTAAAATCACAGTTTAATGCTTAAATGACCTATAGTAATTAATTAGGGATGAAATAATAAAATTAAGGTTGAAGCAGCTGAAGCAGACATGTCATGAATATCTATTTTATATTTTAGTTAAATATTATTAATTTTTTTAATACTTAAATGACATATAATAATTAATTAGAGGTGATATGGTAAAATTACGGAGGAGGAAGCAGACATGAGGACCGCGTAGTCGTATATTAGAATATCTTCTATTATAGTTGACGAATAAGTGAACTCTTTAATATATTTTTTCACGGTTAAATCAGGTTCCTGTATTTATACGTGAATTGAATACTTCCTCCCTCCCAAATTACTTATCCCAAATTTTCTAATTTAATTTCTCATTTTACTTATCTTTTTTCATTAATCAAGAAGAAATTAAAATTTTTTTTCATGTTTTACCCTTTGCATTAATTATTTTTTCTTCAAATTAAAATATAAACATAATTTAATAGAAATACTATGATAAATTAGACATATTATTAATTATTTTTCTTAATTAATGTGTTATCTTAATTTGGGATGGAGGGAATATCTACTTATTTTTATTTATTTCTTTTTTTGTTTCATTTGTATTACTCCTCTTGGTCACATAAATACAGAATACGGTTGGCAAGAATTAATTAATGCCATACTTTTCTGTGCCTTGAACGGTGGTTTCTTAGGTTATTTAGAAAATTTTGAATATTTAAAAATTAGATTTATTCATTATGACTTTTATTATATTACCAATTGCAATGCTTATGAAGAGATTTGCTTGCAATTACCTACATAAAAAATGATCTAATTATATAAATATTTTTGATATTATTCGCACATAAAACTTAAACTCTTAAAAATTACATTATTTCTCAAGTCTATTTGTTAATAAAAGTGAGATTTTTTTAGTTTTTGAACTGACCTTCCTTGCATGATCGTAGACTGGCCGTATATGGTTCAAGTTCGATATGTTGCAATTACTTATTTTTTTTCATTTGCAAATAATAAGCGGTAAGGCGATAATTTATCTTCTTATATAGTTTTGGACAATTCTCACCGTTTGAACTAACTTTTTGCTTTAATCAAAGTCCAAAATCTACTCTTTTTACTGTGTAATTATAAACTTTATTAATTGAAAAAACTACTTAGCTTGACCCTCTAAGTAACAGTGGCATTCTCTTTAAACAGAGAGAATATTAGATGGATCCTATGTAACAAATAAATGTTATTCAGGGAAATAATGATTGTTTAGTTATATGGGGTAATTAATATCTGATGCAAAGTACTCTAATAAGTTCCCTATCCAATACTCGCTCCGTTCATTTTTATTTATCTATTTTTTTATTGACATTGCATGGATTAAGAAGCATATATTAAATAATAAAGATAATTTCATTATATTAACCTTTGAATATAATAATTAATGCTTTGAAAATTATATTAGATAATGAATCATATTTAATGCTAAGGATAAAATGAATATAAACAGATAAATTATCTATTAATTTTATAATATGGACAAATATTATTAGACATTACAAAATAAAAAATGAACAACTAAAGATGGATTAAGAAAATATAATATAATATTTGTGACTGCTATGGACTTATACTGAAATGTTGTTGTTTAACGAGAGGTGCGACTATAATCTTATTTAATTATAGTTGAAAATTTAAGAAGTATATAAATGACGTTCTCACAAGTACCAACATGTGCATTTACAGATGATCACAATGATGGGATAGAATCAAAGGCCATGTGAGGTAGCATCACAATTTTGACAGATAAAAAATATTCAATAGCTCCATTGAATGTGTCAACTTAATTTCACAAAAAACAATAATAATATAGGTCGTGTATTCTTACTAAAGTGAGGTCTGAAGAGGGTAGAGGATAACGAGGCTGTTTTCGATAGATCTTTCGGTTTAAAATAATAATAGTGTAGAAAAGAACATAATAAAAGTACAAGAAACAATAACGAGATAAGCATCCAGTACCCCCTCATACTATGGTCAAAGTTGCTATAACGCACTCCAACTTCACAGGAATCCTATTACCTCTAAATTCAATTGTAACGTCTTTTTGTCACCCTTTTATGCTGACGTGACATCTTTATTAAATAAAAATGAAGCCCACATCAAAAGTGTCACGTCAGCTAAAAAGATGTCACGTTAACTAAAAAGGGTGACAAAAATATGCTAAAATTGAGTTCAGGAGGTAATAGGAGCCCTATGAAGTTGGAGTATGTCGTAGCAAATTTGGTCATAGTTCAGAAATTGAGTTCAGAGGTAATAGGACCCTATGAAGTTGAAGTATGTCGTAGCAAATTTGGTCATAGTTTAGGGGTTTAGGGGTACTAGATGTTTTACTCAACAATAAATATTACCAAAACAATTATTAATATCAAAAATAAAACTACCATAGAACTAAACGAAAATAAATCTACCCAACACAAAAGACATCCATCACCTTAATTTCACAAAAGAACCAAGAAAAGAACTTTAGAAAAGTATGACAAATTGACCAAATTGGAGATGGGTATTATTTGATGCATTCCCATGTGAGGCTAACAAGTTTAAGAGGTGATAGAACGTGGGAATAATTGAATGAGTTTCAGTTTTCTGCAGTCATAATTCAATTTTATAATATATGGTGTTATATTTTTTTTTCACACCTAGTTGTAGTGATCACATGTAGGGTGGTTGTATTTAATAAACAGTGCATCTATTTAAGTACTAGCAATTACTTTTCTTGTATAATTCATCAAAGTTTCAACTTAGTTCATTCACCAATCTCTATTTTTTTTGTACTTCAATTGCCTATTGGCATTCACTAAGAAAATGGCCAATTATGGCATTTTGGCATTGGGATATATAATTGGTTTGTGTACACTTTTCTCAAGTGCAAATGGTTTCTCAGCAGATTCTGGATGGACAAGTGCTCATGCTACATTTTATGGTGGAGCTGATGCTTCTGGCACAATGGGTACGTACCGGGCAGATTCAGAATTTAAACATATTGCATGTACCATTATATATATATATATATATATATATATATATATATATATATATACTTAAAAATAATGGACTGGTGCATTAAAGCTCCTACAAAAAAAAAATTGTTACAAGTGTTTTTTCAAAAAAAAAGTTACTTTCTTGAGAATAGTAAATTGTGTTCAACTAACCAATTTGAAAAACATGGTTATTGATATTAGAACAACAATTTGTGTTTAACCTAGATTTTGAAAGTACTTTTGAGAAAAAGTTACTTTTTCAGCTTCTGAAATACAATTTCTACTACAAGTCCCAAAAGCTTGACTCGAACATGTCAACTTTTAAAAAGAAACACTTATTGACGTCTTAAAAGTTTGGCCAGACAGGCTATATAGACCTTATAATGGACTAGAATCTTGATAATTAACAAGTAGTTTTTTATCTTCTTTTTTTTTGTCTTGCAAAAATAGGGGGTGCATGTGGATATGGCAATTTGTATTCAACAGGATATGGAACTAGAACAGCAGCATTGAGCACAGCATTGTTCAATGATGGAGGATCATGTGGCCAATGCTACAAGATCATCTGTGATTACAAAGCAGGTCCTCAATGGTGCAAGAAGGGAGTATCTGTTACTATTACTGCTACAAATTTTTGTCCACCAAATTACAATCTTCCTAGTAACAATGGTGGATGGTGTAACCCTCCTAGACCACATTTTGATATGGCTCAACCTGCTTGGGAAAAGATTGGTATATACAAAGGTGGCATTGTTCCTGTTCTCTACAAAAGGTGGTCATACTTCATTTATATATCTCAATCTGTTTGGCCTATTTTGACTTGACACGGAGTTTAAGAAAATAAAAAAAGATTTTCAATCGTGCGGTCTTAAATTAAAGATATGTCAAATATATCAAAATGTCCTTTAATCTTGTGGTCTTACACATATCAGGTAGACTTTAAGCATGCTAAAACAGAAAGTAAATCAAACAAACTGAAACAGAAGAAATATTAGTCTATTGTGTTAATACACTTCTCAAGATTCTTGGCAATTGATACTGAATTTATGAAGGCAATATTAGAATATTTTACATTGAGTGAGGAACTAGTTATTGTCTTCTTCTATGGTTTTAAACAATTCTTACCTAACAAAGTAAATTTTGAAACTAAAGTGAAACCGAGGTTCATTTTCTTTACACGGTATCAAAGTCAGAGTCAGTGTCATCCTTGTTTCTTGATTTACCCTATATTAACCCTCCATGTTATATGTCCTTCCTCTAAGGGGTATGACAATGTCCCACATTGATTGAGTGAATTGTTGTTACCTAGTTATCAAGATTTATTGCAACTAATACTGAAGTTATGAAGGCAATGATTGAGTGAATTGCTTATCTTCTCATATGATCTTCGACAATACTAAATGTCAATTTCATGAGCTAAATTTGAGATTAAAATTAAGCTCGAGATCTATTTTATTTACACGGGTATTAGGGTCAGATCTATCCTCATTTCTTGATTTACCCAATATTGAACCTCACATTATATTGTCCACCTTCCAAAGGTGTTAGAATATGTCGTTGTCTCCTTATATAATCTTGAGCAATTAGACAAATTGATTTGACAAATTCGATGTTTTTTATGGAGCACAGGGTACCTTGCAAGAAGCATGGGGGAGTTAAATTCACAATAAATGGAAGGGACTATTTTGAACTAGTGTTGGTAACCAATGTAGCAGGGGCAGGATCAGTTCAATCAGTTCAAATCAAAGGGTCAAACACAAATTGGCTAACCATGTCAAGAAATTGGGGAGCAAGTTGGCAATCCAATGCATATCTTGATGGACAATCAATATCTTTTAAGGTCACTACAACTGATGGTGTCACAAAAACATTCTTAAATGTTGTTCCATCTAGTTGGAAATTTGGACAGACATTCTCAAGTCACACTCAATTCTGATCATATACAACAACGAATACGTTCTTAATCAGAGTTCTTGGATTTAAAGGGCAGGGGCGGGCTTACTATTATTAACAAAGCAGCCCGCCCAATTATTTTTCGCGTTTATTCAGATATATATAATATTTGATTATTGAGGAGTTGTTGGTAAAGAGTAAGCCCATGAACTATAGTTCAAATAAAGCTGACGAAAAACATAAATCAATTATTGGTGCAAGTAGGGTAGTCTTTAAAATGTATTTTACTATTTTGAAGGGTGAATAAGACAATTTGTCTAGCCGCATCAATTATACTTTCAATTTGCTTCATCTATGGTACCCTTGTAATATGACTATTTTCATGATATACATATTGTATACCATATATATTCTTATTTATCAATTTAAGTACAACATTTCTTTTGTAGCAAAGAAGAATTATTGAAAGAATTGAAGCTTTTTTCTTTTTCTACTTTGGGAATGGTAACTGGTGACAACCAAAAGCAGTAAAAACTCACTTAGTTCAATAATTAAAAGATTTTTGTACCCAAGGTTGTAACCTAGTGGTCAATGAAGTGGTTGAGAACCTGAGCTCGGAGGTTCAAATCCCAGCAACGACCAAAAAAAAAAAAAAAATACTAGGTGATTCTTCCCATTTATCCTAGCCTAAGTAGACAGAGTTACCTGATATCTATTTTTGGTGAGAAACGATAGGTGTCCCGTACATTTAGCAGAGGTGCGCAAAAGCTGGCGGAACACCATGTTTACAAATAAAAAAGATTGCTCTACAACTCCTATACAAGGCCAGGCAAAATATGCTCCTAGTATATGGTCATGTGATATTAGAATTTTCCGAACATTATATAAGATAGTCAATTCATCAATCAATCCATATTTTATTTGTTCAAACCTAACCATTAACCACCAATGCAACAATAACATTCCTCTTTTAAAGTAAGTGAAAAGGTTGGTCATTTTGCTTGCCTCATATACAGCACTTTTTGTGACCTGATAACAACTCCTTATATTGACTTATAAAGAGCCATTAACTAAGTTTAAAGAAACTGAATGCATATAGAATTTTCCTACCTTTTAACAACTTATTCTGTTATTTTATCTACTCTCTTTTTTGTTATAATAATTGGGCAATTGTTGTTTATGGTGATCAACCACATTCTCTAGCATAGGGTTGTTAGGGTCAACTTTAATTTATTGATCATATATTATACTGTTGCATACAGCATAGGCTTAAAATCGAAATCCACTTTCTTAATTTATGAGGGATAAAAGGTGGAATATGGACATGTGGATTAGTAGTATATATGGATTAAATCAATATGGCCAAAGTAAACCTTATGTATTATACAACTGAGTTTTAAAAGGAAAATAAACAGAACAGATAGTTTAATCTTTACATTACAATGCATGCATTGTTAAACATCCCCTTTGTTACTAATTGCCCGTAACAACAACAACATCCCAGTGCAGTCCCACAAGTAGGGGTAGAATATATGCAGACCTTTCCTCTACCTCGTGATATAAATATCAGTGAATAGTATAATTGGGATCACTTCAGGCTAAAGCAAATGAATATGCTTCACAAATTAAATAAGAAATGTTAAACTACTCCTATTCCATCACACTCTAGTGGTTCTAGCTGACCAAACATAACCAATAATTCCAGTAACAACTCTGTGTAGTCTTGTGCCCACTACTACAATCCTTTCCTTTAAATGCACCCATTGCATGGATCCTAATGGCTCACAACGAAGTCCTAAGCACAAACAAATTACATAGGCTAATTTGGCAAACAGATTTGGTTATGATGGCAGCACCAAGATGTTTTATTGTTTTACTCTTTGCTTTTGTATTGTTTTCTACTGAAGTGAAGGCACTGAGCTCCAATTACTACGACCAAACATGCCCTAATGCCGAGGCAACTATCACCAAAGTTGTCAAGAAAGCTATGTTGAATGACAAGACAGTTCCAGCTGCTCTTTTAAGGATGCACTTCCATGATTGTTTCGTTAGAGTAAGTTCCCACTTCTCTAGTTTTAACTCCTAAACTCCGTCATTTATCTATCACTCGGGAGCTAGAAATAGCGTAAGTTCCCATGGTCTGAACATGTCTGTCGCCTAAAACAACTTTTGAATTCCCTTTGTCATTACACTACTACAATGACCAATACATATACATACTGGTAAGTAATTGTATGTTTTTTTATGCATATGAAAGGGGTGTGATGGCTCAGTGCTGCTGAACTCGACAAGAAACAACAAAGCGGAGAAAGATGGACCTCCTAACATCTCATTGCACGCATTCTATGTCATCGATGTTGTTAAGAAACAAATCGAAGATTTGTGCCCTGGAGTTGTCTCTTGTGCTGATATTGTGGCTCTCGCTGCTCGTGATGCTGTTGCTCTTGTAAGTTCTAATATATCCTACAGCTAAACTACTCACTGCTCGCAAAAGAAAGTAAACATTATATTACCATACAAAAAAATGGCAATCTTA
>NC_061122.1:221600783-221603306 GCF_002878395.1 Capsicum annuum | reverse complement strand
CCTATTACCTCCTGAACTCAATTTTAGCATATTTTTGTCACCCTTTTTAGTTAACGTGACATCTTTTTAGCTGACGTGACACTTTTGATGTGGGCTTCATTTTTATTTAATAAAGATGTCACGTCAGCATAAAAGGGTGACAAAAATACGTTAAAATTGAATTTAGAGGTAATAGGATTCCTGTGAAGTTGGAGTGCGTTATAGCAACTTTGACCATAGTATGAGGGGGTACTGGATGCTTATCTCGTTATTGTTTCTTGTACTTTTATTATGTTCTTTTCTACACTATTATTATTTTAAATCAAAAGATCTATCGAAAACAACCTCGTTATTCTCTACCCTCTTCAGACCTCACTTTAGTAAGAATACACGACATATATTATTATTGTCTTTTGTGAAATTAAGTTGACACATTCAATGGAGCTATTGAATATTTTTTATCTGTCAAAATTGTGATGCTACCTCACATGGCCTTTGATTCTATCCCATCATTGTGATCATCTGTAAATGCACATGTTGGTACTTGTGAGAACGTCATTTATATACTTCTTAAATTTTCAACTATAATTAAATAAGATTATAGTCGCACCTCTCGTTAAACAACAACATTTCAGTATAAGTCCATAGCAGTCACAAATATTATATTATATTTTCTTAATCCATCTTTAGTTGTTCATTTTTTATTTTGTAATATCTAATAATATTTGTTCATATTATAAAATTAATAGATAATTTATCTGTTTATATTCATTTTATCCTTAGTATTAAATATGATTCATTATCTAATATAATTTTCAAAGCATTAATTATTATATTCAAAGGTTAATATGATGAAATTATCTTTATTATTTAATATATGCTTCTTAATCCATGCAATGTCAATAAAAAAATAGATAAATAAAAATGAACGGAGGGAGTATTGGATAGGGAACTTATTAGAGTACTTTGCATCAGATATTAATTACCCCATATAACTAAACAATCATTATTTCCCTGAATAACATTTATTTGTTACATAGGATCCATCTAATATTCTCTCTGTTTAAAGAGAATGCCACTGTTACTTAGAGGGTCAAGCTAAGTAGTTTTTTCAATTAATAAAGTTTATAATTACACAGTAAAAAGAGTAGATTTTGGACTTTGATTAAAGCAAAAAGTTAGTTCAAACGGTGAGAATTGTCCAAAACTATATAAGAAGATAAATTATCGCCTTACCGCTTATTATTTGCAAATTAAAAAAAATAAGTAATTGCAACATATCAAACTTGAACCATATACAGCCAGTCTACGATCATGCAAGGAAGGTCAGTTCAAAAACTAGAAAAATCTCACTTTTATTAACAAATAGACTTGAGAAATAATGTAATTTTTAAGAGTTTAAGTTTTATGTGCGAATAATATCAAAAATATTTATATAATTAGATCATTTTTTATGTAGGTAATTGCAAGCAAATCTCTTCATAAGCATTGCAATTGGTAATATAATAAAAGTCATAATGAATAAATCTAATTTTTAAATATTCAAAATTTTCTAAATAACCTAAGAAACCACCGTTCAAGGCACAGAAAAGTATGGCATTAATTAATTCTTGCCAACCGTATTCTGTATTTATGTGACAAAGAGGAGTAATACAAATGAAACAAAAAAAGAAATAAATAAAAATAAGTAGATATTCCCTCCATCCCAAATTAACCGTCCCAAATTAAGATAACATATTAATTAAGAAAAATAATTAATAATATGTCTAATTTATCATAGTACCCCTATTAAATTATGTTTATATTTTAATTTGAAGAAAAAATAATTAATGCAAAGGGTAAAACATGAAAAAAAAAATTAATTTCTTCTTGATTAATGAAAAAAAATAAGTAAAATGAGAAATTAAATTAGAAAATTTGGGATAGGTAATTTGGGAGGGAGGAAGTATTCAATTCACGTATAAATACAGGAACCTGATTTAACCGTGAAAAAATATATTAAAGAGTTCACTTATTCGTCAACTATAATAGAAGATATTCTAATATACGACTACGCGGTCCCCATGTCTGCTTCCTCCGTAATTTTACCATATCACCTCTAATTAATTATTATATGTCATTTAAGTATTAAAAAATTAATAATATTTAACTAAAATATAAAATAGATATTCATGACATGTCTGCTTTAGCTGTTTCAACCGTAATTTTATTATTTCATCCCTAATTAATTACTATAGGTCATTTAAGCATTAAACTGTGATTTTACTATATCACCCCTAATTAATTATTATATGTCATTTAAGTATAAAAAATTCATAATATTTAACAAAAAATAAAATACACATTTATGACATGTCTGCTTCAGTTGCTTCAACCATAATTTTATCATTTCATCCCTAATCAATTACTATAATTCATTTAATTATTAAAAAAATTAACAATATTTAATAAAAAAGATAAAATAAACAAAAAAAATGATAAACAAACTATTGAAGTTTTAAATTAATTTGACATCTTATATAAGGCCTGTCTAAATTTTTTTCA
>NC_061122.1:221588200-221597783 GCF_002878395.1 Capsicum annuum | reverse complement strand
GCTCCCATCTTGTACAAATCCTTCCAATATTAAAAAGGTTACAAATGAATTAACTCAACTATAGTAATATAAGTTGATGTGATGACACAAGCTGCATATAGTAATGTGAATTAGTGGATAAATGGTAAGAATGAGTTCAAGATTCAACTGTCAAGACGTCTTTTGGATCTTTCGCATTATAGTCCAACAGGACAACGTTGTGAAGACCAAAAGCTTTAAGGTGGTCTAAAGGAGTAGAGCCAAAACGGTCAATACCTTTCATATTGGCAATGCACTTGGGCTGTTACAGGTTGTATCAGCCCAAGTGCGATGGTGGGGCAAACCTCAGAAAAGACGCCAAGGGCATAAAGATCTAGTAACATGAAAGTAAGTTTACTATAAAACTTGTCTTAGGACACATTCTTCTTGGAGAACTTAATATCACTTGGTCCATATCGAAGAAAGCTGGGTGCGTAGTCCTTACACCATTCATGCATGTCACATATGATTCAACAAGTACACTGGGTGGGTAAGACATGATTCTTATCTCATATACCATGACATGCAGATGAAGTTATACGTATCATAAATTATAAATTATTCATACACATACTTGGATAAAATCTGCAGCTTCATCCACCATCATATCAGTATATGAGTCAATATCATACTGTTTCTGACGAAATCCAATGGTGTAATAGGTGTTGGCAATGTCATTGCTGCCTGCTACAACGAAGTGTAGACTGTTGTTTAGTATGTAGCTGGCTTCTTTTTCTCCAACCAATCCCTTTAGCTTCCCAACATATTCTTGAAAATAATTTAGTTGTGTTGATAGTGGTATTACTTGCTGAAAATTTTCATCCATAAAAAAAATAATTAGAAAATAATGATATTTATAAACGTACAAAGTTGATCATACTATTGCAATAAAAGATGAACATGAGTTTTCATCAATTGACGGTATAAAAAGAATTACTGTACATGTTTAACATAGGTTGAAAAGGTGATATTTTTTATGCCTTCATAGGATTATCTTACATAGGTTGAAAAGATGATTTTTACTCCTCAATTGGATTAACTTATATAGGTTAAAATGTGATATTTTTTACGCCTCAATAGGGTTGGTAAGATGAGATATAATCTTTTACTAATATTTTTTTATTTTGAGTTTCATTTTTATTATATATAAATAAACTATATATCCCTAGATAGCTCACCCATATATATATAGCGGATTTGCTTAAAAATAGAAAGGTGCTCATCGTTTCATTAAACTATGTATAGACAAGAAAATAACAAAAATTGTCTTTTATCTATGGTTTTAAATAGTTTCTTAAATATTATTGTCGTATTTTGATCCTTTAAATTTACTAAAAATGAGCTTTTGTTGTCTTCATTAAATATTTATCAAACTTTAATTATAAAAATTTAATCAGAATTGTAAAAATAGAAGATATCTAGCGGGAACTCGAATTTGAAAGTATAGATTTTGCAATAATATTTATGATTTTGGTCTCTTTCAAGAGTATGGTGCAATTTTGTTATTTTTTATTTATATTTTGTGTTTGGGTAGTTTTTTACGTCGTGATTTCTAGATTTTTTGATGGAAATTTTTGGTATTTCTGAATTTTTGAAAAATTAAATTTTAACCAAACGTAACAATCCGAGTTTGGTAAGAAGTATTTGACAGAGCAAAGAAAATGTTCATCTTTGATAAACTTAAAGGATCAAAATTGTTCAGATACTTAGGAGATTATTTTATCTATCACCAAACTAAAGATAAGGGACCATTTTGTCATTTTCTCAAGTATAGACCACTTAAATGTTGTTTGTTTTCAAATGATTTGATTATGTAAATATCTTTTGAACCGCTTGTAAGGAAAAAAAAACGTAAAATTAAGAATGAAATAATATTTACCGCAGAGATAGCTGTTAGGGGGTCATATCCACAAGCTCCTGAGGCAAAGCTTACTCCAGTTTTAAGATCTTCAGCTTGTAAATTGGGGTCAAGATAAGCTGGCATTAACTCTTTAATTCCTAATTCATCCACTGATATATGAATATTAATTAGAATCAAGTCAAAAAAAATAATTATTTTTAATCCCAACACAAATTGTACAGTAATGATAAAGAAACAATTAGTTAAATGACCCAATAATTTGAAAGGACTAAAACTAATTTATAAGCTTTAAATTTTAGCTTCATCTCACTCCTCCGCCCCTATTGACCCCACTTAGCTTTATTATTTTTCTAAATTCTATACAAATAAGTTTGGGACAACTATTTTTGATTTACTTATCAAACATAAAAAATAAATACTAAAAAAGTGGAGTACTTATTTCTGTGAAATTATTGTTTAGAAAAAAAATTTTCCATCCCACCAAACATTTTTTTCATATAGATATATAGTTCAAATCGAAAGTAATGAGTTCAAATGAAATCACGAATTTGTCCTAAATTTTCTACCTTATTTGGAATATGCTTTCTTGGATAAAAAGTTTAAAACTTCTATAAATTGAATACTGTTTCTTTCCCATAAAACACAATAACATGCTTAATATAATCGTTCAGACAGTTTATTTAGGAGAGATTTCTACAATAACATGCATAATATAGTCGTTCAAATAGTTTATTTTTAGGAGAGATTTCTTCTCTCAATATCTTTAGAATATGTTTAGATTAGTATTATCATAATTCATATAATGCATCACTTGACCAATTCCAAATCCTACCATAAAGTCTTTTTTATAGTTTTTCTTTGTCATCTGACTTTTCGCTTACAATATCAGATTCCGTATGACGCACTACTAAGGAAAAAAGAAAGAAACACAAAATGGCAAACACAAGTACTTAAGATAATGGACACAGGGGCGGAGCCACCTTTAGCTCCAGGAATCATCTGAACCCCCTTCAATGGAAAATTATACTATTTATACATGGTTAAAATTACCTTTTTATTTATATATAGTTGACATTGCCCCCTTCGGCTAGTTCGTATGTTTTCTTCTAAACCTCTTTAGTAAAAATTCTAACTCCGCCACGGAAAGAACATATATAGATACATACATACCTATCAAATCTGCTGGTGTTTTGGCATTGGTAAATCTTCCAGTTGGCTTTCCATCAACAAAATCCTTCCCATAAGGTGGGAAATTACACTTGACTATTGTTGTTATATTGTTGTTATTACCTTGATCAACAATGGAATCTCCAAACACAAAAACAGCCTTTATAGTCAAATTCTTAGGTAGTTGTGTCTTCCCTTCACATAGGAGAATAACATAGAACAAAAACATCACATGTAAAGACAATATTGAACTACAACACAACATGATCGATGATGATGTTGTTTTTTCACTTTGTGTGTGTTCAAGATGAAGAAGAAGAAGAAGAAAATGGAGTATAAATAGGAATTAGAGCTTTTAAATGGCAAATCATTTGAGTAAGGTAGTGAAGGGGGGTTCTATTTATTTATAGAAATTAGAAGGCAAGAAAAGAATACATTATTAATTAATTGAGTTGATTAGGGCAGTCGAGTGGATTCAGAATTTGAAGTTTATATGTTTCTACTTTCTACAGCAAGAAAACTAAGTTGAATGTACATTGATCAAACATTTTTATAAAAAGATTGCTACTGAATTCATGTGAACCTATAACTTACAATTATGTATGACAATAGTTATAAATTAAACCGAGTGAATAAAAAATTGATTGCCTCTTTAGAGTTGTTGAAGGATAAATATTATTAATATCAGATGTTTGCATCAAATCAATGAATGCATGACATATATCAAGTCATACATAGTTAACCAAGTCATATTTTTCCTATATCAAATCACTTAATTATGGTCAATTGAATTAATATGGTATAAATTAAACAATCAATATGGGTAAGTATTTTTCGTTGATGAATTAAGTCTTACTTTAATATTTTACGTTCAATATTATGCAATCCATCTTATTTAAAAGTTTAAATCAGTAGAAAAGAAAAAATTTACTTAATTATATTATTAAAGAAGGTTTAATTAGAAGAAGGGTAGAGAGAACCATGTTATTATTGTCAATGGCGTTGTACGTGGACCCTTTATTAAATTTGCCTAGTGGCTATAATTTACCAAGTTTTACCTTAAATAGAAGTTTCCACTTATATTATTTAGAGATAAATGAATCAAAAACCCCTCTAAATTATCACATTTTTATTAGTTTCATATTTAAACTAAGTCTAATTGATGTTACCTAATGAACTATAAATTCCATATATATGCAAATGTCCCCTCCTCTTAAACTATCACATTTTTATTAGTTTCATACAAAAGCTTGGATTTCTAAAAAATAATGCACCACTTAAAAAAAAACATGTATTAAGTGGAAATTGATAATCCTCTAGTTAAATTACTTAACATGCAATCAATTGCACCATTTAGCCTTTTTTAGCATGACTGTCAGGCGTCAGCAGATAATATTATACCAATTTTAGAGTATATAGATAAAATACCTAATTTTTGGAGAGATCATGGATTCACATGCCGCATTTTTTTACCTATAAATTCACCCCCAATTTCATATTTAAACGGAAAAGGGATAAAAATACCCCTGAACTATTAGAATGAAGCAAAGATATCCTTCGTTAGTTTTTTGGCTTAAAAATACCCCTTCATTAAATATTTGGCTCAAAAATGCCCTCTCTAATGAAATGCCACCAAACGAGCTACATAGAATAAAATTGTCACATGACCAATTCACATCGACATCCACGTGGAAAATCGCCTTTTAAAATACATCAAGAATATGACTAAAGCTAAAATCTTTAATGTATTTAAAAAGGTGATTTTTTACATGGACTGGCCATGTGGCAATTTGATTCTATGTGGCGTGCTTGGTGGCATTCTGCTAGAGAGAGGAGTATTTTTTAGTCAAATATTTAACTGAGCGGTATTTTTGAGCCAAAAAACTAACGAAGAACATTTTTATTTCATTTCACATAATTCAAGAGTATTTTTAACCTTTTTCCAATATTTATATTATGTCTAGTTTACGTACTATGATACCTCTGAATTATAACTTTCAGATGCTAAAATTTACCAGGAATATTATAAATTAAATCCCAAAATATAAGAACAGGTAGAATGTTTATAGAGGGGACTAGTTTTATGAAGACTGTAGTCTTTGAAGTAAACATGGAAAATGGACATGAAATTGGTAGGGTTGGTACGGTCTTGACTTGTATGCTTCAAATGAAATAGCACTTGCTCTAGGTTGGTGGGCTACCAAATCATACTCCATTTTATCTTTTCATTAAATAAATTCTAGCTTATGATAAATTTTAATGTGATCAAGATCGAAGTCGGGGGCGCAACAAGTTCATCTGAATTTTTATTAACAAAAAATTATATTTATATATATACAAAGTCATAATTATTTTTTATGTGTATAAAATAGATGTTGCCGAGGGTTTATCGAAAATAACCTATCTATCTCACATCTGAGATAGAGCTAAGGTCGGCATACATTCTACCTTCCTCAAAAGTCAAACCCCACTATATAAGATTACACTGAGTATGTTATTGTTATTAATATATATACATATACACACACATTGAGAAAGGTCATGATTTTAGTATCACATATTATCTTCGTTTTTAATTACTTTGGTTATCATAATATGTGTTGTTGTTATGATTCTCTTCTTCATTGTTTTCGGTATGACTTCTTCGTTTTGCTTTACGTATATAGATTTTTGAAATGCTTTGTTTGAGTCAAAGATTCAGGGGCGGCTCAAGCGCATTAGAGGCCTAAAGCCAAAATCAAACGGAGGCCTTAAATTTTTACGTAAAAAAAATTTTTTAAATAAAATCTATTGCGTTCAATCTTTTTTTGTGACATAGTATTCTAGATAAATCAAACTTATTTTAATTATTTTTTTATATATAAAAGTTTATTTTTTCTACAAATAATATTTAAATCTTTTAGAAAAATCTATAATATATTATTACTAAAAAAAAAAAATGAGGGCCCTCAAATTCGGGGGCCTAAGGCGGTCGCCGTTTTTCTATAAGGGTAGAGCAATAATCACTGTACATGTTTTCAAGGTAGGAATAAGGTTTTGTACTCATCATCCAGCTCCCCTGACCCAACTAGTGGGATTTACACTGAATATATATGTTGTTGTTTATGGAATCATAGATATTGAATTTTCTTGACTAACTTCTTCACGTATTTGCTTTTTTTATATTTTGAATTCACTCAATGATAATTCTAACTCCGCTACTAATTTTTAAAGAACCTAACACATAAATGCAAAAGGAAGTGGTTTGGTGAACAACATGCAGGTTTGTTTTCTCGATCCAAAGAGTTTAATTCACACCAGTAATGTATGACAATTGGTTTTCTTGGACAAATTTGATTGTAACACCAAGATTTTGGACTAATAATAATTAGAAATATATAATCCAACCCAACATGGTACGAACGTAGAGAATATTATTTGTTAATTAATATAGGATCATCCACAAAAGACCTAGCTAGAGCATGTGTTATGTTTATATACGCATCCAATTACAATATAAAGATCACTATTTTTTCATTAAAATTTCTTACTGAAATATGCTCCGCATGGTTATTTTCACACGTATTTTGATTAAATCGATGAGAAAAGAAAAATCAATAGTATTTTCACACAAAAAAAATTAAGAAGCTTCCTATGTCAACAAATTTAACTGACAATCTCCTTCCCGCCATGTGTTTTTTTATATGACATTTGGAAAATTATCACTACAAAAAACGGGTCAAATTGTGAGGGTTAATTTTAAAACCCCCGCAAATTGTGATTCTGGCGGTTTCTAAAACCCCTACAATACGAGCCGTCACAAATAATTTGCGGCAGTTTTTTTTTCGACCCCCATAATTAATTTGTGGGGGTTATTTTGCAGCGGTCGAGACCTCCATTACTCTAAATTTAATTCTTTTTATAATAAATTTTTATTTAAAAATTGCGGGGATTTAAAACCTCCGTAATTTAAAAAAAAAATAGTGGGATCCATCAATTATCAATAACAAATTATAAATTCTAATTTTAGCTCAAATTTAATTCCTTTGGGCATAACCTACAATCCAATATTTATTTAATTTATATTTCATTAACACAACATAACTAATTAAATATTGTAATTCACAAACATCTCAAAAATACATTGAATATTAAACTTCAAAGTTAATTTTTCAACATTAGCATCGTCAAACCCCAAATTTTCAACACTAACTAGTATCTTCAAATTTCAAAATCAAATTTAAACACAACTTCAATATTCTAAGATTCGCTCCGACCACGCAATTACATCATCATATATAATTGAATATCCTTGCATCCATGGGCGAAATATGTCCACTAGCCACATCACTTGACTACATAAAAATGCAAAGTATAAAAAACAATGAAATAAACTTTCAGTCCTTATTACATTTATATCTGCGTACAACTAAAATACATCATGATAAATATAAATAGATCAATCACAAGTTCTCAATTTCAAGTAACTACACTTAATCATTTTCAAGTCACTACACTTAATAATTTTCAAATAACTTATTCACTAATACACATTTTAAGTCACTACACTAAAACCATTTTCAAATAGCTAATTGACATTTCAAGTCACAATACTTAACCATTTTAAAGTACTGCACTTAACCATTTTCAAGTCACTAGTACACATTTCAAGTTACTACACTTAACCATTTTTAAATAACTAGTAGACATTTCAAGTCACTACACTTAACCATTTTCAAATAACTAATTCACATTGCAAGTCACTACACTTAACCATTTTCAAATAATTAATTCACATTTCAAATCATTATACTTACCGATTTTCAAGTAACTACTTCACATTTCAAATAACTATACTTAATCATTTTCAAGTCACTACATTTAATCATTCATTTCAAGTCACTATATTTAACCACTTTAAAGTAACTAATTCACATTTCAATTAACTGCACTTAACTATTTTCAAGCCACTAGTTCACTTCACAATTTCAAGTAACTACACTTACCGTTTTCAAGTCACAAGTTTGCAATTTCAAGTAACTACACTTAATCATTTTCAAGTCATTACACTTAATAATAATTTCATGTCATGAATTCACATTTCAAGTGCCAACACTAAATCAATTTCAAGTCATAAATTCACATTTTCAAGTGATTACACTTTACAAATTTCAAAACACAAGTTCACCTTCAAGTAACTACAAAAAACCATTTTCAAGTCGTTAATCCACTGCTCAAGTGACTTGAGCATGTGTTTGGAGAAAAACAGAGCCAATGAGGAAATTATGGACAATGTTTCTATTCCCAGTTCGTGGATACTTGGAGATTTAGTTGTTGATCCAGGAAATTATGGACAATGTTTTTATTCAAGTCGTTCACCTATTGTTTCAATTTCACATATGTTATACTTCATCAAGTACAGAACTACTAACATGATCGCTTGCTTACCAACTCTAAACCAATCAATAACCGTCTGAAAATAATTCAAACTCACTAATATGTCGGTCACATTCCAAACAAAGAAATTCACCTAACAAAAAGCATTCATCCTAAGAAATCAGTTTTACGTAACAGGTTATAGAATATTTCTAACAAAAAAAATCATAGACCAAAGACTTTGTTAAGTTTGTCATGTATTGTAACAAATCGAAATGTAAGTGATCAAAGCTATTGCAACTTGCAATAGAGCAGGGAAGCAGTAGAACCCGAATATGGGCGCGAAACATCAGGAAAATAATCAAGTCATATCAAGTAATTTACAAGAAACAAATATGAAAATACCATCTAATTTATCTACAGCATTGGCGACGGCTGGAGGAACTGGTAGCCGGAGGGACCGTTTGGTTGGTCGCCATTGTTGTTGTTATTGCGGCGGCTAGCTACGAAGAGAAGGCAGCGGCGGCTGCTGCATGTGACGAAGAGGAGATCTAGCATTGGTTAGGGTTTGTCGGTGGATTGCCTAACGGCGGCATCTATGGTGATAGACGATGACGACGAGGGAAAGGCGGCGGTAGCGGTTGATGATGGTTTCATCTGTCCTGGTCAGTTTGCCGTTGTGGATGACGGTGGCGATGGGTTTGCCAGACGGAGAAATGGAGAAAGAAAGAAGGTGTTGTTGGTGGTTCACCGGCGGCTAATTTAGCCGGTGGAGGCTCGCCGAAGAAAGGGTGTTGGACGGTGGTGGTTGGCTGACCTTTAGAGAGACAAAGAAGAAAGAGGAGAGAGAGGTTGGAGGCCATTTTGTTGAAATGGAGGGATTAGGGTTTGTATGAGTTTTAAAAAGGGAAAGGGGATTGAGACGATTTCAGTCATTGGATTAGTTTTGATCAACTGCTGAGATTAAAATTATTTAAAAGAAGGCCAGCCATTGAATTTTAATTTGGGGTTAAAAATTGGATTAATTTTTGGCTATAACTATAATAAATTGAATAGAACATGGGCTAAAATCATTATATTGTGGTAAAAATTGGGTCAAAAATTAAATAAATTAGACAAATTGATTTAATTTTGGTTGTTTACTTAAAGAATAGTAATAAAAATAACAAACAATAATAATAA
>NC_061122.1:221558938-221585200 GCF_002878395.1 Capsicum annuum | reverse complement strand
AACAACAACACGTTTGTTTCATCCAATTTATCTATCAGAATCTTCAGTTATAAGAGAAAACAAAAGAAATTATTAAAAGAAAGAATGCATATTATTGAATATCAATAATTCATATATAATCTTCAAATTTATCAACTAAATAAATCTTTACTTATTGTATAAGCAACATAGTCATCCATTACCTTGACTGAAAAATCATCAAAAGTCACTTGTATTGATGAACGTTCTCCTTTCTGTTGATGATAAAGGCCTAAGGTATTCAATCCGACAATATTTCCCTTGTACGAAATCGAAGCCTTCATGTTTTTAGATTCAACTTCACTAGATGCACGGATTTTCGACCACGAAATCTATAATCAAATTTTGAGCTGATAGTGATGAATAAGGCCGTGGTGAAAAAACTAATATTAGAAGTTGTGATTGCTTCAATAATAAATTGGGGCAAAGATTTATCTCGAAACAAACCAATAAACAAAATTATAGACACTAACACAATAAGAGGAAAACAAAATAATAAAACAGATAAAACAGTAGAGGAATTGGTTCTTTTTTCCTGCAAAGCCATAGTATATAGCTAATAATACACAAAATAAGAAAACTCTAAAAATAATTAGAGAAAAGTTGAACTAAAGTTAATGGAGTTTTGTGTATTTATAGATAAATTTATTAAACCTTTGGAAATTGGGATTTGTTGTTGCCCTTTTCCTTCTTTTTTTCTTTTTTTTTTCTTTTTTTGATAATTCTATAATTAGTAATATATTACTACTACTATTTGTATTACCAAATATATATATATATATATATATATATATATTTTACGCATAAGAAAAGTTTCCTTATTATGTATGCATCTCAACCCTATCTTAAATAGTTTCCTTAAACATGGTAACAATAAGTTTCCTTATAAAAAATGCGGGATGACTCATAATTTTTTTTTCATTATATTAATTCTTAAGAAATAAAATTGTTATTATATGTTGTTACTATTATTCAATTTTGATGAAAACCTCGACATGTTTTTTCTTCTTCTTATTATATTTTTTAGGACTCATTTTTTTTATTTACATAAGAAAAAAGAAAACTTACCAATATTAATTCTCCATCTATTTTTGTCTTACCAATTTTAAGACTCCTTAATTTTAAATATATAATAAAAGAAAAGTGAAAAGACAATTTTGTCTATTATGAAAATTTTTAATGAGGGGTAAAAAGTTCAAATCACATAAATTATAGATATATTATATATTATAAACATAGATTATAGATACATTGCCTAAGTTTTGTTTATATTTATTTTTGATTCCTAATGTATGTATTTTGAATACAATTTTATAATTTGATTGTGTTGTAAAGATTATGTTTAATTATATTGTTCTGATAACACGATCTAATTATAATTTCTGTTATGTTACTATCTGACTTTTTTTGTTTAATACAAGTGGTAGATAGAATAGTAGTTGATTGGGAATTGACGAAGTGTTTATGTAAAGGTAAAAATTAATTGTTTGAATCTTACAATTCAAAAAGTACCCCATAAATTGAACGGAGAGAGTATTTTTTTCCTTTCTTTTTGATTCAATTACTATATGTAGAATCATTTTATACCAAGCATTTGTTCAAATTAGTCTATTACATTATGTCTATCGATTTTCTTTTCTTACAAGAGTTCAACGTATATTATGCGTATTAGAATTTTAGAAATCAGCATGGTAGTATAAGTTTACTTGAAAAATATTACAGGTTATTGCATCACTATACAACAATAATGGCAAAAAAAAATTAATTATATGTTAGTGCATATTCTTAACAAATTCAACAAATTGATGCGATGGTTTGACAGATAACTTGTGGATCATAGAGGAGGAATGTCGGGGTAGTCTTCTACTTTGTGTCTATTGTAGGTTCAGCTAACACTATACATTTATATATTATTGATGAATTCAACAATTTGACATTTCTTATTTGAATTGAGTTATAGTGTTATACAAACTTGACCATGTTTTAGTTCCGCACCTTTTTTTCTTACTTGTGCAAATTTTTGTACATTCAAAAATAATTCCATCCATATTTGTTTAAGAATATTTTTTTGTTGTAATTTTTTTATTTCAATGTTGTGAAAGTATAGTTATATATATATATATATATATATATATATATTTATAATTGACTAACATGATATACACGTGCGGAGCACGTACACTTGATTAGTATTAATAAATATATGTTTTACACAAAAATTAATACCTATATAAGTGTTACGACCCGAACCGGGACCCTGGACGTGACGGGCATCCCGAACCATAAAGGCCCCAGAGCCCTTCTAACTTGCAATCACATACACCATTCATATACAAAGAGGAAATGCGAAAATACATAACAAAACGGAATCATGGTCAACTTTTATTTCAAACTACTCATTATTGAAATGAGTTTATAAAGATCAATAACATCTAACACTAGTCTGCGAAATCTCTACTAACTGAAAATAACCTCTGTCTGAAGACTGGGACAAGACCCCCAATCGGACCATAAATCAAAATAAAAATAACAATGACTTATACATTAGGCCTTTCGGAATAAGGGAGACTCACCAACTTCCAACCTCAGACCAATCAATCTACGGCTTAGCAGGACCCCGGAATTTTGTCTTAGACCCTGAAATATAGGGGGGAGGGGGGGGGGGGGGGGAGTCAATACATATGTACTGGTATGTGAAACAAATCCAAAATAAATAGCATCTTTAATACACAATATAGATGAGAGCATTTCGTAAAAACATTACAAATAAGATAACTAAACACATAGGCATAATTTAGAATTTTCCAAAGCTATCTTGCAACTCAATACTTTGTTAGTCTTCTGAGCTAACAGGTCCACCCTACAAATCTGTACTTCAATGGGCTATATGGAATCCTTCCTTGACTCGGCGGCCAAGCCTCCAATCCAAGTATGCCGCAAGGATTGGAGTTCTTAATAGTTTGGTACACCCCCTTACAAGCATACTGTGGAATCACCCTTACATGGCATCTACATTGTTCCCTTTTTTAGGATAATACCTGTATTAGCAACTACGGTTTCCAGCGATGAGCCCTTACATTCAAACGCCTTCTTCGGGTAATCGACTAGCTCTCTTAAGCCCATTTTTTTAATTTTTCAAAAACATTCTTCATTCTTTCAAACTTTCGATACTTATTCTATTAAGGGCATGTCATTACTGGGTATCGTCATACCCTGACTTGCAAGTTATTCATATCGTATCAAATTCATAGCCATCTCATTTAGAATATGCAAATGACCACCAATGATTCAAAAAGTTATAAGAGAGTCATCACTTTGAAATCTCAAGAAAAACTTATGCAATCATCTCTTTTTATTTTGCAAGACTAAAAACATATGGTGGTCGTGTTAATTAATCAATCACATGCAACTCTTCTCTCTAATGCAAAGAGTTTAATTATATCAAGAAAACTTCCCGCTCATCATATCACAAAATATGCTAATCATCATGATGTTGAGAAACTTACTTTCAAAACATGGTCCATGCATTCAAAATCACCCACAATTCAAATAAACAATATACTTCATAACAAAAGGGGAAGTTCATTAATCATGCTCTCAATTTGAACCCTTCAAAAGATAATCGAAAACACATGTCTATATATATATATATATATATAAAATTGAAATTTCAATTCCAAATAAAGGGGATCTAAACCAACATATACTTCCATCAAAACAAAACCATGATGCATATAATTCAATTATTATCAAAACCACTTTTTCAAAAACATGGTTGTATATCTTTAAATTTGATAAAAACGTTAAAACTCATGCCCATGGAGTTTAAGGATAGCCCCACATACCTTAATTGACGAAGAATTCATGAAAAGATCAAACCTCTAAACTTGGAAGATCAAACCCTAGTTGTTTTTCTACTCTTGTGTTTTAGAAAGATGAACTAGGGATTTAAGAGAGTTAAAATGTTAATAATGACCTTAATTCGTCTATAGATGTTTAGGGACGATTTTGGAACATAAAAAGACTTGCTTGCCCTTGAAATAACTCAAAACGGAGCTCCTACACTGTAAAACATAGAGTTTGAGGCGCAAACCCCATGGCAAACCTTAAGGTTTGCATCGCATAACCTATGGCAAACATTAAAGTTTGCGGCGCCTAAGCCATCGCCAAGCTTGGACAGTATCTCATTCAAACACTCATAACTTTTGACTCCGAACCAGGATTGACGAACGGTTGGAGGCGTTGAAAAGAAGACTCAAAGACCTTTCATTTGATATATAGTAGACCCTCTAACTCGTCATATTCTAGGAGTAATAGTCGATGTAAGTTGACCCAAGTTGAAACGTCCACTAAAACTTGATCGATAGAAAATTTTTGAACTCGTTTTTGAGTTAGGGGATTTTTGTGACCTCAATTCATATTCAAAGGTATTTCCACACTATAGAATTGATCACCACACATATACTATCAAGGAATCATTTGATTCGGGTCTATACGCGTAGGAATGATGGTCTAAATTCTAGCTCAAAGGTGCAGGGTGTTACAATAAGTCACTGCTTTACTAGTTATTAAATAACTCTTTATGATTCAATCTTTTTTCTAACTTCGTGCATAACATAAGTTTAATGAACTAATTGCCTTTTTGTTTCCTTAATCTCTAACTTCTAAAAATATTTTTTCTTTCCTTCGAGTCATTCAAGTCAGGACAATTGGCAAAGTTGCTAGAATTTGACCACAGATCATGAGTTTAAGCAATGAAAAAAGACCTTCGACAGAAAATAAGGCGACATATAAATGATAAAATTTTGTGCTCCAATCTTTTTTGGGCCTCATGCATAGCAAGAGCATACCAGGCAACCCTTCATTTGACTTAGGGCAACACTTATCGAATTGCTTAAAATTGTTGTCATCTGATCAAAGGTCACGAATTTAAGCCAACCAAATGACCTCTAACAAAAATACAAAACAAGGCTTTTTTGTCACCTCCCACCTAATTTTCTAGACTGTTGTGTTTCAATCCACGCATTGGACTGCTCTTTATTCAACATGGGGCAACACGTACCGGATCGTTTAAAATTATTGTCATGTGATCAAAGTTCATATGAGTTTAAATCGAGCAAATGACCACCGACAAAAATACAAAACAACACGGCCTACAATGATAGGTCCTTGTGATCTGATCCGCGCATTGGGCTGCCCTTTATTCGACTTGGGGCAACACGTATTGGGTCGTTTAAAATTGTTGTCGTATGATCAAAGGTCATATGAGTTTAAATCGAACAAATAATCATCGACAAAAATACAAAACAACACGGCCTACAATGATAGATCCTTGTGATTTGATCCGCGCATTGGACTGCCTTTTATTTGACTTGGGGCAACATGTATAGGGTCGTTTAAAATTGTTGTTGTGTGATCAAAGGTCATATGAGTTTAAATCGAACAAATAACCACCGACAAAAATACAAAACAACACGGCCTACAATGATAGATCCTTGTGATCGGATTTGCGCATTGGGCTGCCCTTTATTCGACCTGGGGCAATACATATCGAGTCGTTTAAAATTGTTATCGTGTGATCAAAGATTATATGAGTTTAAATCAAACAAATGACTACGACAAAAATATAAAATAATACAGCATATAATAATAGATGATTGTGATCCGATCCGTGCTCCGAGCTGCCATTTTATTCCACTTTGGGCAACAACGCACCCAGCTGGCTGAGTTGTCACTAACCAAATCACCCAAATTATAAATCAAAGCAGAAACCCCACCTCACACGCCAACATCCACAAAGAAAAAAAGCACAAAAATGGTAACAACAGAAGGAATGGAAGAAGAAGAAAAATGGTTAGCTGAAGGAATCGCAGCTATTCAACACAACGCATTTTACATGTCTCGTGCATTGGTACCTCAAAATTCCTTTAAATTTCAATCCTAAAATCCCTAAAAATCTTCCCAAAATTCACAATTAATACTTCATTTTTTTCTTCTTCAGGATTCGGATAATCTTCGAGAAGCATTGAAGTATTCTGCTTTGTTGTTGTCTGAGCTTCGCACTTCGAAGCTTTCCCCGCATAAATACTACGATCTCTGTAAACTTTCTAGTCAAAACACTTTTTTTTTGAATTACAATTTGTTTGGCAGTTTTTGGTTATGCTAAGTTAATCTGAGTCATTTTTTGGCTGATTTTATTGATTTGTGCATTTTTATTCTCATTTGTTTGGTAGTTTTGGTTATGGAGAGTCAAATTTACTAACTTTCAAGTTAAATTAAATCATATTAATTAAATGTGCTGAAGCATTGAACCTGAGCTATGATAGCAACAGAAGCCTTAAAAGTATTCTGCTTTGTTGCTGTCTGAGCTTCACACTCGTAAACTTTCGCCCGCAGAAATACTACGAACTCTGTAAAAGTTCTAGTCAAATACATTTTCTTTTGGCACAAAAATTTCAAATACTGTTTGTTTTGTTGACTTTCAAACTAAATTAGATCATATTAATTCATCTTTTAGAGTGAAGGTCAAAGAAACACCTAAATATCTGGTTTTCTAGAGTTTCATACCTGAACTATCAGGTGTGAAACACATGTTTTTTTGGTTAATTTTATTTCAATTCCTGTTTGTTTGGTATTTTTTTGGGTTATGAAATGTCAATTTGAGTTACGTTCGAGCAATATTAGATCGTATTAGTTCAGTTTCTAGAGTGGATGGCCAAAAACACATTGAAAGTGTCTTGTTTTTTCGAGTTTCATATCTGAATTATTAGGTCTGTGAGTATCCAGTTATTTATCGAAACTTTCCGCAATTATTCACTTTGATAATTTGAGAGAAGCATTAAAGTATTCTGCTTTGTTGTTGTCTGAGCTTCACACTTCCAAACATTCGCCGCACAAATACTACGAACTCTGTATATTTCCTAGTCAAATTACATCTTCTTTGCTTAACTTGGTAGTTTTTGGTTATGAATTGTCAGTTTGAGTTACTTTCGAGCTAAAATATCTTGGTTTTTTGAGTTTCATATTTGAATTATCTGTCAAAAATGCACCTCACGTATCAGCTGTTCACTTTTTCTAACTGAAATATCAACTAGCAATTATTTTCAAGCTAAATCATATCATATTAATTATTCGTTTAACTGATTTTTATTGATTTCCGCTTTTTTTATTCTGATTTGTTTGGCATAAATACTAGGAGCTCTGTAAATATTTCTAGTCAAATTACATGTTTTTGGTTCATTTTTTTTAAACTCCTGTTTGTTTTGGTAGTTTTTCGTTATGCAATGTCAATTTGAGTTACTTTTGACTTTCGAGCTAAATCGGATCGTATTAATTCATTTATTTTAGAATTAATAAAAAATGAAGAGTATCCCCAATTATTGACTTTTGTATATGGACTATGGTTTCCTACTTGAAATATGAACATTGTTTAGGAAAGGAAGGAAAGTGAACAGTTGAGAGAAGCATTGAAGTAATCTACTTTGTTGTTAACACTGAGATTCACACTTCTGAACTTTCGCCACATAAATACTATGAGCTCCGTTAATTTTCCAGTCAAATTACATATTCTTTTGCGCAATTTTTTTTTTAATTTCCTGTTTGTTTGGTAGTTTTTGGTTATGAAATGTGAATTTGACTAGCTTTCGAGCTAAATCCGATCATATTAATTCATTTTTTTGGCATTGCTGCTTATAGAGGGTCAAATTTATTTTCTAGCTGGATAGGAATATAGTAAAAAAATAAATTTTAGATTTTTGAAGTCAAATTGGTCTAAGTCAGCTTTCACGCCCCTCAACAAATATCAGGTAACTCTATCCACCGAGGCTAGGACAGATGGAAGAATCACCTAGTTTTTTTTTTGTCTTCGCAGGGATTTGAACTTGAGACCTCAGATTCTCAATCCACTTCATTGACCACTAGGCCACATATTCATTTTTAGAAACTTATTTGAATTTAAATATATGAAAACTACTCGAGAAGATAGTATAAGTTGCACTTTTCACTTAGGAATGTTAATTTGACTAACTTTCAAGCTAAATCAGATCATGTTAATTCATTTTTTTGAGTGAAGGTCAAAAACACTCCTAAATTATCTCGTTTTTTCGAGTTTCATATTTTAACTATCAAGTATGAGAGTGGTGTGTGAGTTTTCATACTTGAGACCAACTATTTATCAAAACACTCATCAACTAGTTCACTTTTCCTACCTGAAATATCAACTAACAATTAATTTCGAGCTAAATCAATTCATGGAAATTATTCTTTTAGCTGATTTTGTTGATTTGTACTTTTTCTTTCTAATTTGTTTGATAGTTCTTGGTTATGAAATGTAAATTTGAGTTGCTTTCGAGCTAAATCAAATCATATTACTTCAATTAATTTCGAGCTAAATCAAATCATATTAATTCATTGTAATTTTGTTTTGCAGTTTTGCTTATTGAGAGTCGAATTTACTAATTTCTAGCTAAATAGGACTATAGTAATTCAGTTTCTTAAAGTTTCTCCCTCCATTCCAATTTGTTTGTCTTATTTTTTTTTTTTAGGTTGGTTTTTTAAAAAAAATTTCTCCTTCTTTATTTTATTTTCTTAAAGTTTTTCCCCTCATTTCAATTTTTTTTTTTTTTTTTTTTTTTTTTAGGTTGGTTTTTAAAAAAAATGTCTCCTTCCTTTTTTTTTTTTTGAAACTTTTTAATTTCAATTTTCCACATGACTTATTTAAGACTACATGATTAAAGGATATTTTGGTATATTCAACGTATTTTAATTTAAGATCACGAGATTCAAAAGTCTTCTTTATTTTCTTAAACTCCGCCAAGTCAAACCTAGACTAACAAATTGAAACGGAAGGAGTAAAGTTTAGATTTTTGAAGTGAAATCGGGCTAAGTCTATTCATCTTTTTAAAAATCATTTAAATTTAAATATCTGGAAGCTACTCAAGAAGTACGATAAGTTGTACATTTCATTTATGAAGGTCAATTTGACTAAATTACAGAGGTAAATTGGACTAGATTAGTTCATTTTATTAAAAACAAATAAGAACTTAGATATTTTGGTACTATAGGAAAAATTGCTTGAGTTGCAGTTCTCATATGAAAATGGTGAGAAATTAAACTCTTGGTTAGTGTACGTAGTTTGAATGTTGGAAAGCAAAAAAGTGCCTAACGCTTTTCGTTATGTCGGAATAGAGGAAGTGTCTATGTTCGTTATGTCATGTTTGTTCACAGGCTTTGTGTTCTTTGTGGTAGATATGCGAGCTTTTGATGAATTGAGGAAGCTGGAGATGTTCTTCAGAGAAGAAGATAGACATGGTTGTTCAGTTATTGACTTATATGAGCTTGTTCAACATGCTGGAAATATATTGCCTCGGTTGTAAGTCTCAGTTGAAATGTTCAGTGTGTTAGAATTCTTAGCTGCTAGACTTTGTTGTGTGCTAATTGGCTACTTATATTGCTTCGTAATTAGTATCTTAGGATCAAGCAAATCAGCGAACGAAGTTAAGAAGTAAACGTGGTTATCCAAATATGATTTTTATGCTCCACTTAACGTTTAATAGGATAACTTCGAATTTGTTCTTGTTTCATGTATTTTTCTCTTTATTGGTATATTTAGTGTTATTGAGAATGCTCAGTTTCTCATAGAGTTGACGGCCTCCAACTATGCATGAGGGTAGTGCCGGATAGGATCTGGAGTCAATGCATTTCTCTTATAACATAAGAACTATCTCTGCTCATCGAGTTGAGTAGGAATATTGTGTGCACAGAGGTGGATCCAAAATTTAAAGTATATGGACTCCTGCAGTGACCCCAAGTTTATAAACATTAATAACTGAGTTTACAGTAAAATATTTATAGATATATTTAGTGGATTTTCTTAAAACTTAATTACGTAGGGTCTGGGCAAAAGCTATTTGGTTCATGTCTGCGTCCCCGAGTGCATTTACTTACTATGGGCAACTTTAACAAAACAGAGCTAGGTCCAGGTAGATTCTTTTTATTAAGATAAAAATATTTTACAATCACCTACCAAAAACAAAGAGAAAGGAGAAAGTCTTACCACAGAAGCCAGAAAATTTTCCCAAGAGAGGTTTTGAGGCAACATGCTTAAGCTAATTCCCATGGAAGAGTGTCTTTCATGCTATAGTGAAACTGAGTCTATTGTATTCAAAAAGGACACAGAAGCATGGACTCGAGAGAAACCTTAGTAAAAAAAATACCAAAACTGGAAAATAAAAAAGATGGGTCTTAATATCTCGAGAGCGCTCAGCATGGTCAGTTTAGGGCATTGTAAACTTCTAGCAATTCTAACATATGTTGAGGCCACCAAACATATAAATATCAGGCATTTCAGAGTAATTTTAAAAGGTGCTGATGAACTTTCCATACTGATTAACTTCCAAAGCTAAAATGTGGATATAGTATTCAGCTTATCCACATACATGTCCAAATACAAGTAACTGGGGACTGAGAGGTTAAAACCATACAGATAATTTAGACTTCCTCCTCAACAATTTTTGTTCTACCCCATTTCCTACTAAAGAATTTTTCCTTTTCTCATTCTAATCTTTTGATTAACAATCAGTGCTTTTCTTCTTGCAATTTGATTTGTATATGAACTTAGATTGCCCAATCTATAAATGAATAGATGCCTTATGTAGAGATCATGTCTCAATGTTGATCTTTTAATTTCTAGTGTAGTTCTTGTACTTGGGATTTCCCCCAATATTAATAAATTATTTACCTTTCCAAAAAAAAAAAAAACCTATTAACAACTTTTATCTTCTTTTCTCTAATTACTCGAGAGTATAAACACCCATTGGTTTACACGTAAGAAGTTGATTAAACGACTATAGCCGAATGCTTTGACAAGTGCTGGTAGGCACGCCTCTGATAAGGGCTCGATCTTGAGAATCAATCCCAATCGAATCTACGGAAGGGAGACCCTCTGTCCTCTTAATCTGTAGAGTAGATATTGTAGATGGGATAATCAGTGGTAGTCCACTGTGATGCCCAAGACATGGCAAGATAGATAGGAATCTTATCTGATCTGCGAGGTATGAGTGTTTTGCTAGGCTTGGATCTTCGTGGAATCTTATCTGAAGGACGGGATTGAAAACTTAATATGAAACCATTTACAGTCATCAACTTGTCCTGTCGATACAGGCTGTGGGAATATGTTATGGTGCTACCAATCTGCGGAACTGAAAACTCTATACTAACCATTTACAGTCTTTAACAAGTTCAGTTGATAAAAGGAGTGGGTAAATTTGTTATGTTGCTACCAAGAATGTACATAAACACCATTGTTTTAAATTTGAAATTCCATTTGAAGGCAATGCCAACATCACCCAGTTTCTAATGAGGTCACCTTGGCTTCACAGTTCATAATCCAAACTATTTGGTTGCTCAAGTGGTGAAAGCAGAGTTCTGTCGGAGAATTGAGAACTTCGTATAATCCCTTTAGAGTTACTTTATTTGTCCCTCCACGTGCTTATACAACCCCCCCCCCCGCCCCCCCCCTCACCCCCCCCCCCCCCCCCCCCCCCCCAAAAAAAAATAAAAAAAAATAGAGGTTTTATTTCCTCGCCTTATGCCATTGTTACATGACACTGGGTTAATGTGTTATGTAGCTACCAAGAATTATCACAAACACCAGTTTTTAAATCTGGAACACCAACTGATGGCAATATCAGCATCATCTGTTTTGAATGAGGTTACACTGGCTTCTTGTCAGGCAACAATTATCAGTAAATATGTCTTTCTTTCTCCAGGTTGGTTGTGAACTGCTCATGCCACGAGTAAATTTCTGTTTTTAGAGTCCATTAATTGTTGCTTGTTTTTGCTTCCTTACCTGGATCCTTGTTTCCTATGTTATTATCTTCTCACCATCTTGTAAGCCCTCACTGTTCCTGAAGAATCAGATATCTGATGGCAGTTTTTCATGTAATATTTCAGGTATCTCCTATGTACAGTAGGATCTGTTTACATAAAATCAAAAGAGGCTCCTGCTAAGGATATTCTCAAGGATCTTGTTGAAATGTGTCGTGGTATTCAGCATCCAACACGTGGGCTCTTCTTGAGGAGTTATCTTGCTCAAATTAGCAGAGATAAATTGCCAGACCTAGGTTCTGAGTATGAAGGGTAAAACTATTGATTACTGCTGGGATTATGTGATGATTTGGTTGCACATATATCACGTCAGCTCTGCTTAAGTACATTTTTATTCACTTGCTTGAAACAAACACACTGAGAGCTGCATGCAAACACATTAGAGATATATATTGTTATTTACCTATTTAAGCATGCAGGGAGAGCCAATTTATTGTATCCATCTGTAAATTATCGTCTTTTGTTTAATTGAGTATTTTCTCTTCATTTTCTAGTTTGACCTGGGGGGTGATCTGAGATACTGTTCTTCATGCAGAGAAGGTGATACTGTCATGGATGCTGTTGATTTTGTGCTGCAGAACTTCACAGAGATGAATAAGCTTTGGGTCAGAATGCAGCATAATGTACGTTAGGATCTTCTGAACTCTTTACCTGGCTTTTACTTTGGACATGCATGGCATCTGTGCATTTGCATGCCAGGAAGGTAAAATGAGTCATGAAAGCATGTTTTGGCCATGCAGGTGTTATAGTGCTTGTGATACATTCATTTGCTTTGGTGATCCTGAGTTGAGGCATTCTTCGCGCTTTATGGTCTGCAGGGACCTGTCAGGCTGAAAGAGAAACTGGAGAAAGAAAGGAGCGAGCTTCGTGATCTTGTAATATCAATGCACTCAATCATTGTGTTCTCCTTTTGAGATGCTTATGGCTTGGTTCAGAAATACATTATTCAGCTGTACCTCATATTTTAGGTTGGGAAGAATTTGCACGTTCTTAGTCAGATAGAGGGTGTTGATCTTGAAATGTATAAGGACGTGGTTCTGCCCAGAGTATTGGAGCAGGTAAATATTAGCATGATAACACCTTTTCTGGACATGGAATGTAAGACTGTTTTATTTGCTTGTAGCAATTATTCTACCTCTAAAAGTGCAGCTAAACGTTCCCACAGGTTGTCAATTGTAAGGATGAGATTGCCCAATATTATTTGATGGACTGCATAATTCAGGTCTTTCCAGATGAGTACCACTTGCAGACACTTGAAACTTTATTGGGTGCTTGTCCTCAACTCCAAGTAAGTAACCACAAATCTATGAGTACCCAAATTATTTGGCAGGATAAGTTTGTCTGTCCTGTCCTTTGTCTACTCTTCATTGCATCTTCAATCCTTCTTCTCTCAATTGTAAACTGTATATCTATAACATATCTAACTAAAGGAAATTCCTGCACTAACTTTGTGCTGTTTATAGATACAACTGCCTATTTTGTACAGACATCCTATTTTGACTGCCTTTCAGATCTTCACCTGTTGTGGAAGAAGAATAAGATTATATACCTGGTGATTGCTAGTGGCTCAAACTTGTTTTTAGTTAATGTTTTATAGGTGTTCTTATTTGTCTTGAGAGAGCAGGTATTTTTTTTTTTTTTTTGCTCTTTTTATTCCACTCTACCTTAAGTGGACTAGATAAGTCCCTCAGTGGCAGAGCCAGAATTTTCACTAAGGGGTTCAGAAGTAAATATATGGACTAGTCAAAGGGGGTTCAACATCTACTATATATACATAAAAATATTTTTGACCATATAAAAATAGTATAATTTTCCGACGAAGGGGGTTTGGATGAACCCCCGAAATGTATGTGGCTCCGCCACTGAAGTCCCTCATTCACTAGATTAACTGGAACAACTGTCTTATGTTGGCTTATTGCTGTAGTTTCCGGCATAACTTTTTCTTCTTGGATGAGAATGTGTTGATGTACAATTAGGTTTTCTGTGATCTACAAAGTTTGGTGTGTTCTTTAAGTATGGAGCTTATACTTGTAGTTTTAACAATTTGTTCAAATCATATTGTGGCTGGTGTTGTAGAAGCATGTGGATGCTTATATTTTATCAGCCCTTGCTCTAACATGTTGTCCAATCTCCCAGACAAGAAAAGAAGAAAGAACAATCCAAAATAGCTGCATTATCTTACTATGTTAAGTTCCATGAGGAAATTGAAAATACATGTTTTTTTTTTTTTTTTAAATTGGTAGTTGAAATTGAAAATATATGTTTTTATTTCATTTTCTTATTTAGCCTGCTGTTGACGTTAAGACTGTGCTGTCACGATTGATGGAGAGATTGTCGAACTATGCTGATTCAAGTCCCGAAGTAAGTAAATAACTGTTTGACAGCTTCACGATTTTCTTGATTTCTTCTCCTATTTAGGTGTAATTGTTTTGATTGTTTAGGTGTTACCTGACTTCCTTCAAGTTGAAGCATTTGCCAAGCTTAGCAGTGCCATCGGGAAGGTAATTCACCGTCTGATTCCAGAAAATAAGTTTACTAGGCTGCCTACTTAGAGTTTCTCGGGAAAGTAGTAGTTAAGGGCAAGGTCAGCCTGCATGTAATGGGTGATTACATTGTTTCAGACACATATTTTGATTATCTAGTTTTGTAACTTGTAGTTGGACTTTATTTATGAAAAAACTTCAGTTTTTAGTAGGATTTATGATTTAGAGTACCTGATATTAGCCTTTCAAATATTTAATGGGTTCCTTTATATGCAGGTCATTGAAGCACAAGTTGATATGCCAGTTGTTGGCGCCATTTCTTTGTTTGTATCTCTTCTGACCTTCACTCTCCGTGTTCATCCCGATCGGCTGGACTACGTGGATCAAGTACTGGTATGTTCTTGTCAAATTGGTAACTAATGTGAGGTTAACACGGAAACTGTTGTTTTTATTCTCTAAGCTCTATGTAGCCAGTTGACGTGGAAAATGTGGTCACCGTTTTTTGTGAGAGGAGGATAGTTGTCTCTTTTATCAATTTCTGTGTGGGCATGGATTCTAGGATAGGTCTCTCTTTGATCAATTTCTGTATGGGCATGGATTCTTAGTGGTTGATAGCCGCTATTTTGTTCGGACTCTTCAAGAATGTCGACAGATGTGTGTCGGATCCTCCAAAAATAGTGTAATTTTGAAGGATCCGACACGGGTACGGCAACATTTTTGGAGAGTCCGAGCAATTGAGTTGATAGGCGTGTTAAACAGGCTAGGTTAGGAAATCCCAGCAGTGTTGTTCGCTAAAGGGGGGAGGTGTATGGGATGACATTTCTCTGCCTGATTTGCTTTGCTGATTGTTGATAGGGAGCATGTGTCAAGAAACTTTCCAGTAAAGCCAAGCTTGAGGACAGTAAAGCGACAAAACAAGTTGTTACTCTCCTGAGTGCACCCTTGGAGAAATACACTGATATTGTCACAGTTCTAACGCTTTCAAATTATCCACGTGTCATGGATCACCTTGATGCCGGAACAAATAAGATAATGGCAACGATAATCATTGAGAGCATCATGAAGAATGACACCTGTGTATCAACAGCTGACAAGGTATAATCCACGATCTGTCGTGATTGATCACTAGTTCGAATAATTTGATTCTTCCTTCAATTGATTTACATCTATTTCCAGGTTGAGGTTTTGTTTGAATTGATAAAAGGGCTTATCAAGGACTTGGATGAAACTGCTACTGATGAGGTTTACAGATAAATCTATGTTGAATTTGATTACTTCAAATTCTTGAATTTGTTATATTTTGTTCTGACTCTATTGGGGACTTCCTTTTTCTTTGATTTTTATTTAGTACTCATATATGTGAGTTTTTCAGGATAGTTCCTACCAGTTGAATGACTTCTTTTCCTTTTTGTTGTGGTTTTGGCCAAAAGCTTGATGAGGAGGATTTCAAGGAGGAACAGAATTCTGTTGCTCGCCTTTTACACATGTTGTATAACGATGAACCTGAGGAAATGTTAAAGGTAACTGATTTATTTGAGAAGTTTTTATGTAGAAAATTATTATTGATCACCTTTTAGGTATTTGCACTAGGAGACCTCTTTACAATTGGTGCTCTCCTGTTCCTTTTTTTGTTGGGGGAAGTAAACACTGAGATGATTGCTTCACGAGTTCTTTTCTAATTTTAGAAATGATCTAATAAACCAAGTTATTTGCTTGTGGTTTACTGTCTGAATCCGGCCATTATCACCGTTAGAGAAACACTAATGAAATTATATGTACAAGTTCTGGAGGTTGATGGAAGCTTGAGTAGAAAGGAATTGTTAAAAGGCCTATTCCTTTCTACAGATGGTAAAAAAATGTGTGTAATGAAGGGAGTTCCAATATAATAATGTGCATCCTTCACTTAAACTTCCTCTTTTGTGGACAAACAATTTTAAACTATTTTTCTGATGCATTTTCTGTGTGTAATATTATGGAACATGTAACGATGCTGAAACTAAAGAACTTAAATGTAGGAGATCACAGTACATTCTTGATATTCTATACGTCTATAGCTCCAAATGGAACTTCTTGTTTCTAGGATGATAACATAATTTATCCTTTCCTTGTATTATCTTATATTATATTAGATGCATGAAGCCTGTTAGTGAAATGTCGTTCACGCTTTTACCCTTCAAAAATTGATTTCACAGTAAATAGATATTATATATGTGTCATTTCCTTAAGAAGCACTCCGTCCATTCACTTTTACTTGTCCGCTATAGATGAATAGCCTCCGGTCTCTCATTCTCTTTTGGTGTACCCATAATATTCCTAGTTGTATGGAAGAGTGGGTGAGCTTAGTAGAGAATCAGATTTTGTAGATTCTTTACCCATTTTTTCCCAATCGTATATGGCCAACTCGGCCTTGTTTATTAATGAAATACACTTACCTTAGCAAAAAAAAAATTTAGAGAGGATACTCTACATAGTAGGATCAAGAAAGACAAAACAGTTTGGAGAACATGGATTTGCTCGAGGTTCAAAAGTAAACTTTGTTGGTTCATACTTAGCAGTTACTATTGATTGTGCCTTCAGCTTCTTAGATAACAGCTATGTTGCTCGGACTCGTCAAAAATGTCAATTGTATTTTTGAAGAATTCGACACTAGTGCGTCATAAAAAATGGAGAGTCCGCACAACTTAGGATAACAGTTGGTTCATCATACTAATACTATGTGGATATCATTTCTTATAGTGATCTTTTATATAATAATGAACACCAATAATAGTTATCAAATTGATTCAATAAAAAAGTACAGACTAAATCAGTTGAAATACCCCCAAATTCATGCTCATAATATTCTTAACTTTTTGTTGTTGCAAATCAGATAATATGCACTGTTAGGAAGCATATAATGGCTGGAGGTCCAAATCGCCTAACTTTTACAGTTCCTCCTCTAGCCTTTTCTGCACTGAAGGTTTGTTCTTTTCAGCATTATGCTTTGGTTGGTTGTGATTATGCTGCTGTCTTTACTTAGTATGCATTTAGTAGAATCCAATGATCTCCTGACATTTAACTCTATGAAGAAAAAGGTAATGAATAACTTTAAATACCATTTGCCGTTGCACGCCATCTCATCAACAAGATGTTTGTGCATAATTATGCTAATAAAGTGAATAAATAAATGATTTTCTTATCAAAATAGTTGATAATAGCATCCATAGGCCAGTATCCTATTCTCACTCTCTCCCTCATACTGTCATCCAGCATACTTCCAAGAAATTTCTCTACGTGTTCGAATTAGATAGAGACATTCAATCTGTAAGAACTATCATAGACTGCGCAAGTGATTTATGACTGAAGCAGGCTATCGATCATTTGCCCGTTCTGCTCCAGTCCAAGAGTTTCTGAAGTTCTTGTAGTCTATTTATTCCTTATAAGAGATAATGGCTTTTGCTACAAATCTTATACATATAATGAAATTTGGAGACTTCACAGTTCACATATTCTTGAATGATTCAAATGCTTACGTAAAATTTATACCATGCTATTTTCTTTTTTCCACCTCTACTGAAATTTCAGGATCATAATTCTGAAATACTTCTCTATCAAATGTAAGTTGGTTAGGAGACTGCAAGTTCAGGATGGAGATATGGCGGGAGAAGAGGTTCCAGCTACACCAAAGAAGATTTTTCAGTTATTGAATGAGGTAATATCAGCTTTTGGATATGGTGTCTTGTAATTGTCATTTAAATCAGTATGCGAGATTCTTTTTCTATCCTTTGGTTTTGATTTGTTGTTTGATTTTATTTCTCACCATGGTTATGAGATGTGACACAATGTCCTCTCCTGAATGATCTCTGTACTGGTGATGCAGTACATTAGAGTGCTTTTTTTTTTTTCTCTTCTGAGAGAAGATATTATAAGTCATCACTACAGACTTGTAGTATCGTCTTCAGCCCACTCCTTGATATTGATGATCTTCAGGCTTAAACTTTGCCAATCTTTTGAAATTTGAATACACTGATTTGTGGCATGTTCAATTTCATTCATGGTATTAGGATACAATTACCACCATTTGATTCCTATTATTTGTCTATAAACTATCAGATCAGCCCTTGTGTGCTGCAGTTTGCTGATTGAGCTAATCATATTGCAGATTATTGAGGCTCTTTCATCAGTTCCAGCGTCAGAATTGGCATTGCGGTTGTACTTGCAGTGTGCAGAGGTGAACGGTTGATTTGTTTTGCTCTAGAGATGTCGTTCATGATTCTATTTTTTGAAATGTTGTGCATTATACTACTTCCTCCATTCCGTGCAAAATTACTCGTCACTAATTTCCTAATTGGATTTCCACTTATATCAAGAAAAGTCTTATTTTTTTTTTCCTATTTTATTCTTAGCATTAATTGTTTATTCTCTAAACTAATTTCAAGACATAATAGTAATCATCAATTAATAGGGGTACTATGGTAAAATAGCCATGTTAATAATTGTTTTCTTAATGGGTGTGCCAAGGTAAAATGTGACAAGTAAAAGTGAACAAAGGGAAACCCCTTAAGAAGCCAATAAGCAAAGTACGGCTTAAAAGTGTAGATGACTTTTTCCCACCTATTAACCGTTAAATGTTCAGTATAACTACTTTAGTTAATTAGAAATAAGCAATTTATAGCCATAAGGTTTTACAAGCTCTCTGCCTCTATGTATTCTGAAAAGATGGGTGGATTTGTGCTCCGAATTTAGCTATTGCAAGTAGAAAATATATGTAAATAGAGATCAAAACAAACTAAGCCAACAAACAGATACCAAACTAGATTAATATTTTATCCATCAGAAATGAAGGGTTTGTGAAAATCTCAAAGACAAACCTTTCAGTTTGCCTTGAATGACTTAAAGTTTAGACTATAATAAAAGACTGCTTCAGCTTTAGAATCTGTCCAACATTTAAAAGAATTTTCAGAAACCAACACACAAATAGCTAATTATATATCATGGAATATCTCCTAGGTGCATAATTTAGGACCTTAAGGAGAAATCCTCTTTATTTTTTCCTTATCAAAAAATATCTCCTTGAAATCCTACATTATGCCCTAAGATGATTTTGAGCTTTTAAGCTCAAAAACTTCCCCCCTTCATTGGGAGAATGGGAGGTGATTGAAAGAACGAGACAATCATGGTGAAAAGATCGGGAGTACATTTAGAGTGAAAGGTGGATGGACCTATTTCATATCTCTCTTATGTTCTTTTAAAACTTCACGTATGCCCTCGGAATCAGCTCAAGTTTCCCGACATAGCCAAGAGAATTACCTAGTGGAATCTTTTGGATGCCCTTGGAAATTGTCTTTTTATGCAATAAGATTTGCCTTCCAACAGTCCCTTTGATCTATGCATGTGTATTTGTGCATCCTTTTTATTTGTTTCGTGTGGAAGTTTCTTCACTCTCACTATGCGGGCAACAGAAATTTAGTCTATCCATTTAGTATTTTATTTATTTCTGAAACATGCTTTTGTTCCTCAGGCTGCCAATGATTGTGAACTTGAACCAATTGCTTATGAATTTTTTACACAAGCTTTTGTACTATATGAAGAAGAGGTTGCGGTAATTACTCACCTATAAACGATGTGTTCGATATTATATTCTTCTTCCAATTTACCTTTTCATCTGTTCAAAGTTCTACTTAAACTTCTTGTTCTTGGTATTAGGACTCTAAAGCGCAAGTGACTGCTATTCACTTGATAATCGGAACTCTTCAAAAGATGACTGTGTTTGGTGTTGAGAACAGGGATACCTTAACCCATAAGGCCACAGGGGTAATTTCTACCTCTAATCTCTTCTGTTCTGTCTATCTATTTATTTGACTTCTAACAATGGAATACCTTTTTTAATGTATAGTATTCAGCAAAACTCCTAAAGAAACCTGATCAATGTAGAGCAGTTTACGCTTGTTCACATTTATTTTGGGTTGACGATCAAGATGGTATTAAAGATGGAGAAAGGTTGGCAATAGTGTTCCTGAAATTTCTCATTTTCAATTGAGTTATTTGCATATTCAATTGATGCATCTTGTAAGGAGGCTTGAACTTGTCTTCCCCAGAGAGCTTTTGTCATTCAGGAGTTGGTAGTCTTGCAATTATTTTTTATGTATCTCTTTTACGTTGTTACCCTGAAATTTATAATTTGCTGCCTTTGGGTTGTTACAGGGTCTTGCTTTGCCTAAAGCGTTCGTTGCGGATTGCTAATGCAGCACAGCAACAGGCAAATGTTACAAGGGGTAGCAGTGGACCTGTCACACTCTTTGTTGAAATACTTAACAAGTTAGTAATCAGAACACTGTCAAATTTGGGTTCTAGATTGCAGGCTTGGGTTTTACTTTATATTGAATCCACTTCTGGCCTCAGGTACCTTTACTTTTTCGAGAAGGGGAACCCTCAAGTTACGCCTGCTGCAATTCAGAGCCTTATAGAGTTGATTAAAACCGAGATGCAGAGTGACGCCACAACCCCAGATACAGCTTCAGATGCTTTCTTCTCCAGCACATTGCGGTACATTCAATTTCAGAAACAAAAAGGAGGGCTAATGGGCGAGAAATACAGTCCAATTAAGGTGTGAAGCATTCATATTTATTATGGTATTTCAAATTTGATATGCTACACACATTGTGTCTAAACCCTGAAAGCGAAAGTTTTCATGGATCTGAAAGTGCCAAATGAGTCTTCTGCAGTGCCGTTGCCCATCAATTATTCTATCAGCAATAAATACAACAAATTTCCTAGTGTCTTATTACTAGCTGATTCAATGTAAAATTCTCCTTTTACCGTAAGCTTTTCTTTACCATAAAGGAGGGAAGATGCCTGATTTCTTTAGAAGTAGTTGCATGGAAGGAAATTTGGGTCTTGTTTCACTTGAATTCTTATTGCTGAATTGCCAGTCCATTGGAGTGTATATTAGGACGTTCTCTTGATTTGAATTTCTTGTACAAGGCTCTCTCAAATGAATAAAAAGAAATGTGTATTTACTGGTTTTCCAAATGGATGATATAGTTTGATTCTATGTGTAGTTAGGTGGATTATAAATCGCATAGTATCGTATTCTTCATTGTTACTACTACCTATTACTTCAATTACCTTGTTTATCTTGCTATTTTACTGCAGTTATTTTCCTTTACCTGCTTTGATTGCACTTTTTCGAGCTGAGGGTCTTGGAAACCACCTCTCTACACCACAAAGATAGGGGTAAGGTCCGCGTACATCCTACTCTCTCCAGACCCCACTTGCGGGATTATATCGAGTATGTTGTTGTAGTTAGGTGGTGTAAAATAAATGGAAGGACTTTTGTTTTATCCCCCAGTCCTTACATTGTTTGATCATTAAGAAGATATTTTTGAGCTGAAACTGATGTTTCCATATGCTACTGAGTAGCTAACCATACTTTTTTCCTACAAATATCCTCACATCATTGTATGTTTAGGTCCTCCTCTTGCAGTAATGGGAGGTGCGACTGCATACAATAAATTCTTGTGCTCCGGCTTTTTCTCAAACCTTGCGCAGATTGCGCATACCGGGAGAGTAGTTAGTTAATCACCTCAAGAACTCAAACAGCAAGTCAATAATTAATTGGCCATTTGACCCTAGTCTTGGGGAAAGTTATTGGAGCACCTTGTGAGTGAGGCCAGTGGACCAATCTTGAAATAGACAACATATATTATTAAATGGCCTACCATGTTGTTGATTCATGTTCAAGTACAGCACTTTCTTTGTTTCCATCCTCAAGTGATGGTGACTTTTCTTCTTTTTCCCCCCACTCTGGCGTCCACATCCGATTCTGATTAATCCCAATTCATTGTATAAGGTTCACTCGAAGAAACGCTCCTAATTACTAAGTTTTTTTTTTTCATACTCAAGGTTCAAAGTCGAAACTTCTAGTTAAAAGAGTAACAGCTCATCCGTTGCATTATATCCTTCCGTGGCAAGTGATAGTGACTTCAACTCAATGAATAGTTTTAGGCGCGATCCAAGTGGCTATTGATTCTTTTTTTTCTTTTTTTTTTTGCTGTTGGTTGGGGAGAGGTTTACACAAATAGATATTTCAGTGTCATTTAAATTTTCATCCCATTTAAATAAGTTGTGCAAAGATAATTACTAATATATATAAGCTAAGCGCGAGTGGGCGGCTGGAAGCAGGCAGCTGACGGTCGGCATGCTTACTTCCAGCTGTCTGCTTATTCTGTGATTTTACTATATTGTCTCTAGTTAATTATTATATGATATTTACATATTAAAAAATTACAACAACAACAATAGACCCAGTGTATTCCCACAGAGTGGGGTCTGGGGTATTAAAAAGTTAATAATATTTAAAAAATAAAATAGACATTTATAAAGTAAAATAGACATTTATGATATGACTGTTTCAGCTGCTTCAATTGTAATTTTACTATATCACCTATAATTAATTATTATGAGTTATCTAAGTGTATAAAAATTGATAATATTTATTTTTTAAAAAAGGTGAAATAAACATAAAATGATAAATTAATTTTTGATGTTTTAAATTAATTTAACATCTTATGTGAGGCCTACTTTAAAAAATTTCACAACTATTTCTTATAGCATTTTTTTTTATATCACTTTTATTAGTTATTATTAGTCATTCAAGATGTGCCGGTTTCGCTATTTCAATCGTGATATTTGGTTTACTCTCGAAATTATATCAGTGTCACTTAAATTGAAATAGAAAAGAAATATCATAAATTAGAATAATTAAAAACTTAAATTACTTTTACAGTCTAAATTCACTATCAATGTCACAAAAATTTGAACAAAAAAAATATTATAAATTACATTAGCAAATAACTTAAAATAGTAAATTACAACATCGAAAAAGTATTAGAGATTACAATAGTTATCGATGTCATATTAATTAGGATAAACGGATATTACTTGAAAATTACGTTGAAAGTTGCATAAATCATACTAATATAATTAACAATTTAAAATATTTAAAACTATATATAACAAGTCTGATTGACTTTCTCAAATATTTCATCAACGTCATATAAATTGAGATAAAAAAAGGGAAAATTAACTAAATAAACTTATTAGATTGTTTATTACAAGTTATAACAACTCCTTTTAGTTTAATCACCAAAGTTGGTATAGTGGTTCAGCGCTATGTCCCTTAAGCAAGAGGTCGGGGGTTTGATCCCCGCCTCTGGCAATGGAGCAAACTTTGTGGTCAGTTTCCTACCGTAAAATGCGCTGACCGAGGAACGGAGGATTAGTCTTACGGCTGCCGGCTGTGGGGATACCTTGGGAAACAAAAAAAAAACTCCTTTTAGTTTTCAAGTTATAGCAACTTTTCTTTTAAAAAAGCCAAAAAAAAAATATATTTTTATATATTTTTATTTTTTAAAAATGGCATATCAAAATCATTACAAAAAAGAAAAATATAGATTTAATATAACTAAAATGCAATATTCCTTCCTCAAAAAAATTTAAACTTAAATAACAATATCCCTTCCTTAAATATAGTTAACAATTACTAATAGATACCAATCACACCATTATTCTCTCTTTAATCATTTTTTCTCCATTTTTAAATAATCCAATTTCTTTTTCCACCTTCATGTACAATTGTTTTTATTTTTTCTATCAGAAATTATTATTTCAATAAAAAGCTTCCACAAGTTGTTGTTTCATACAATTTTTGAATATTTTTATTGAAAAAAAAAATGTTCAATAGTCTGCAAATTTTTATTTTTTTTTAAAACGAGACACACAAATATGAATTGTGCTAATTTGAATTCAATCATGATATATCATGGAGGGAGATGGGATGCCTCGGGTATATCTTGGTTATTAACTTGATATTTTGCATTAATTTTTTTTATAATATATATTGTCTAATCATTGATTAAGAAAAAGACATTCAGAGAAAAAGTTAATATTATTTTTTATATTTGTTTTTGATTATGTGATTTTGACATGTTGATATTCACAAAAATGTGATGAAAGTCATAAAAAAATGTTGTTCAATCAATTTATAGGTATATGATTATTGGTTGTCAAATGTTTTCATTTGGTCATATTACATTCAGTAACATATTATGATATTATATTTATTGTTTCAGTAATTTTTTTTATTTTTTATTTTATTGATGTGTATGTTTTGACAGTATTAAAATATGTTGAAATTAGTAAATTTCATATGTTTATTCTTTTTTTATTTTTTTAATGTGTATATTTTATGAATTTTAAAATCTGTTGTAATTTTTTATTTAGATATTGTTACCGATTATTGAGTATTAGTTACTTAACATATCTGTATTATGTTTGCAGGTAGACCTAAAGATTTTTCTATAGATGAAATTATGTATGATGCAAATACCAAGTAATTGTGCTAAATGCAATAGATAAACAACTCAAGATCGACATCAACTCAATTTAAATTTGAGATTAAGTTCTTGATTGATAGATTCGCACCAATGATCATACACAATGATATAGGAGTCATGATGTATCTAGATCGAAAAAAGACTGTTATCAATAATCATACACAATGATAAAGTTATGTTGAATTTTTGTTATATTTCTGCATGATGTTTTTAGATATTAAAATATGTTTTTTTGTTGATTTTATGAAAACAACATCATCTTTAAATTCAATAACATAAATTTTTGTTTCTAAAATTGTAGACTCGATATGCTATATATGTATACTGAAAAATATATGTAGGTAAATGATGATAAAATATTAAAATGCATAATTTAGAACAACTGATATCAATTTTAAGATTTAAACAAAAAGCTGATATCAATTTTTTTATAAAAAAACTACTTGATATAAGCAAAATATAATGGAATACGATTTATATCGCAAGTATAAGTTCATGAAAGCAACAATTTTAAGTTATTTTATATCAAATTTAATACAAAAGATCATTCTTATTCAGTAAGAAAAAATAATTACTATTTTGTGCAATTTGTATGATAAACCATAAATTATGTGTTAATGAAACTTGAATCAAAAAATTAATCTGCAAATTTATTAATGTGGTAAAATGAATATACAAGAGTAACAAAACCTAGATAATAATTAACAACTTAAAAAGATGTTTTGGATATAAAATATCTAGTGATAAAATATTCTATTTAAAGTTGAATCAAGTTTTTATTTTTCAAACATAACTCAAGAATTAAAAAGAAAAATAAAACTAAAGCGAAGAAACTTTAAATCCGAATGAAAAAAATGAATGTTGGGAAATCTAGCTTCATTCACATGAATATGAAAAGAATAGAAAAAAAAAAAAAAAAAAAAAAATTTATTGAAAAGAAGATAAATTAATGGTCGAAAAAAACTTTTATCAGTAAAGTTGATTTGAAAATCCTGTAAACATCGGACTATTTTGTTAATTAATAAAGTTAAAAAAAGTCAGATATCATGTATAAATGTAAAAAAAAGTATCTTTACCATATTTGATTCCTTAATTTGAGAACAAATTATGAAACTTAATTAACAAAATAACAAAATATAATTATTAATACCAACAATAACACTTGTCATAATTATCAAAAGATTTAATGAAGAGCGATAACTACTAAAGGCTATAAACAAAGATATATTTGAATATTAAATATGAGAAAAAATATTTTTTAATATTTAAAAAAAATAGTTTAAAGAAGATAAATTAATGGTTGAAAAAAAAATTATCTGTAAAGTTGATTTGAAAATCCTGTAAACATTGGATTACTAAGTTAATTAATAAAGTTAAAAAAAGTTAAATATCATGTATAAATGTAAAAAAAAAATATGTTTACTATATTTGATTCCTTAATTTGAGAACAAATTATGAAACTTAATTAACAAAATTAAAAAAGATATAATTGTTGATAC
>NC_061122.1:221514188-221555938 GCF_002878395.1 Capsicum annuum | reverse complement strand
ACAACAACAACAACAAACCCAGTGTATTTCCACAATGTGGGGTCTGGGAAGGATAAAATGTACGCAGTCCATACCTCTACCTCCGAAGAAGTAAAGAGGTTGTTTCCGATAGAACTCCGGCTCAAGATAAAGAATAGTAAACAAAGTCGTGATAAAACGTGAAGCAGAATGAATGACTTAACAGGAGTAAAGAATAAGAAATAATAAAAATAAATATCAGAGCAATACGGAATAAGAGAACTAAGAGCCATATGCAATAAGAAATAAGAAATATGAAATAGGACAACCGCCTAGTAGTAATCTATTCGTAAAAAGCCACAAAAAAAATTCTAAATAGGGTTTCTATTAAATATACTCTTTGAAGTGTAAACGCACATTTGCACATCTCCAACTTTAATATGGTATTACCAAATACCGTAACGAATCGAAATTTAATTTATCAATTACCGAATTACCGAACAGATGTTTATAAGTATGGTATATGGTATCTATGTTCAAATACCGATTACCAAATTACTGATCCCGAACTTTGAAAATATCGAACCGAATACCGAACGCCCAGCCCTAATTGATACCAATAATAACACTTGCTATAATTATCAAATGATTTAATAAAGAGTGATAACTATTAAAGGCTATAAATAAGGATATATTTGAATATTAAATATGAAAAAATATTTTTTAATGTTAAAAAAAAGTTTTTTTATAAAGTTGCTATAACTTGCAATTATTTCTTTAGTATAGTAATTATTGAAAAGTGTTGTTTTAACTTGTAATTAACAATCTAATAAGTTTATATAGGATAATTTACACATAAAAAGGGGAAAATTTCAGAAATAGCAACTCTGTAGCCTTAATTATAACTTTTATAGCAACAGTTTCATAATTACGAAAAATAAAAAATTGTATTTGTATTAAAGTAAAATGTTGCTATATAAATATATATACAAATATATATGTATTACTCATAAATACATATGCACAACTGAAAAATACATATTCTTCTATTACTATGAAGTGAGTAAAATATTGCTACTTTTGCTATAAGTTGCAATTTTGAAGAAATGTTGCTATTTATTGTAATTATAGTCTTAAGGATACTAGTTTTTGTAATTTTTCCTAAAAAAAAATGGGAAAAGGTCACGGGCTAGCCACTTTTTAAAAAAATGACCCATAATTGAAAAGGTGGATAACTTAGGTCAGTCGGCCTTAATACCCTTTTTTAGCTATTTGGCCCAATTGGGCATATACAGTCTGTATATTCAATTGATACACTTTTATAACAAATTGATACACTTTTATATTATATTGATACACTTTTTAAAAAAGAGAAAGAAAATTCTATGCAAGAACATGCAGTCCTTATACTCAATTGATACTCTTTTATATCACATTAATACATTTTTATACTACATTGATACACTTGCAGTGTCCATATACTCAATTGATACTCTCTTATACTAGATTGATACATTTTTAGAATGCATGTAGAAACCATATATAGCCGTATAAAATATGTATCTAAATAATAATTGTAGTTAAAAATTATATAAAATGTATATAAAAATATTATAATTATTTATAGAATATGTATATATATAGAAACTGTATCATTATTATAAATATATATATCTTTAACAATTGTATTATATTAAAAGTATATGATATTGTATTTTATTGTATAAATAAGTAAAACTAAACAAAACAAATAGTATATTATTCAAGCAATTATTCAATTGTTTAAAAAGAATAAAAATGAATAGAATCTTTTTTTTTAAAAAAAAGGAGCCAAAAAAAAAAAATATTAATACAAGTGCTCACATAAAAACAAAAAAAAAGTAGAATTCTTCCTTGATAAAAAAATAAAAGAAAACAAAATTCAATATGGAATCCTTAAAAAATAAATATATAGCATACATTGTGAAGTACCAAAACAATGGCCATTCAGTTGGAATTAGTTTCCCGAGTGGCTGTTTATGGAGGTTTAAAGTTTAGGTGTTAATTTTATGAAATTATTTTAATTTTAGGTATTATTTTTGTTCTTTTCCCCAAAAAATAGTATATTATATCTGAAAAACAGCACATTGGGCCCGTGCTGTCACGGATTCCAATATCTAGTATCCGAATAATTAGAAGTTGGAGTCTACTTCTTGGTGTATCATCAGAAGATTTGTTGTCAGGTGGGATCGGCAGAAGTTCAGTTCAAATGTATAGTTACTATAGAATAAATTATTCACAAATTTTGATGGGTCTCCAAAAAAATTTTTATGAATAAACTTGCCACAATTCTTAACAAACCATTGAGATTTTACGATGGTATCATAAGTTTAGATAAATTGTTAGGAGGAGATAACACCTCATTAATAAGGTGAAAATTTAGGTAGCCAACCGAGGTCCCAAGAATCCCCACAAATCGTTAATTTTTCTTTAGTATACAACGATGACAACATACTCCGTGTAATCTCATAAATAATGTTTGGAGAGGATAGTGTGCACAAATTTTACCCTACTTTGAAGGTCGAGAGGTTGTTTTCTATAGACCCTCGGCTCAAGGAATTATCCTTCAGTATAATAGCGGAAAAAAAAATCCTTGAGCCAAGGATTTTCTGAAACATCCTCCCTACCTTCACAAGCTAAATAGAGGTAAACAGACTTCACAAGGGTCTTCAAATCTCGTTTATGAGTTTATACTTGATTTATTGTTATCGTTATAATAGAAGAATAGCAAGTATTTCCTTTTGTGGTTTTATGCAAGAACCTTTTACATTGTCAAATAAGCTTGCTCGATATACTACCTCCGTCTCAAATTTTCTAATCTGAATTTTCATTTTACTTTTTTTTTTTCATTAATCAAGAAGAGACAAAAAAATTTTTTCATGTATTACCCTTTGCATTAATTATTTTTTCTTTAAATTAAAATGTAAACATTATTTAATAGGGATAATGTGATAAACTAGTCATGTAATTAATTATTTTTCTTAATCAATATGTTATCTCAATTTGGGACGGAGCGAGTATGTCCTACTTTTTGTCTTCCTTTGATTAACACCTATTTCTATCCTATCTCTCAAGTAAGAAAACAATTTCTTTATTTGTATATTATGCTTAAAAATAGATGTCCAATAGTATTTGTTTAGTTTAAAAATCAATGAATAATTTTCTCATATTTGTGTCTATTTTATCCTTAGTTATCAACTATACTCATTATTAATACATTTTTCAACACATTAAATTTATTATATTTAATATGTGAAATCAATAGTGGACAAATAAAGATGGGAGATTACACGATAAAAACATGCACTACTATTTCAACATTCTTTGGAATTGGAATCATCGATGATTCTTTTTTTTAAAAAAAAAAAAAAAAAAAAGGCTGAACGAAAAGAATAAAAAATTGTTGCAGCAAAATGAGAACACTCATTTCCTCCCTATATATTTGCAATTTACGGTTATCAAACAAACTAATTTGACTTGGTTAAAAGAGAAAAAAAATAAAAAAGAAGTTAAGCCAAATGTATATATTGCTTTTGACTTATTTTCAAGGAAACTAATTAGATCAATTCATATTTTCAAAATGAAATAGTATTCAATTGTAAGTTTATAAGGCCAGAAGTCATTTTGGGACCAAGTGAGACAGTTGGTATATTCGGTTATGACCAAAATTGCTACTACACACTTCAATTTCACAGGGTTTTATTATTCTTGAACTCAATTTTAGCATAGGTGTCAAGTCAGCTAAACAAATTGACACAAGATGTCACATCAGTTTAAAGAGATGATAAAAATATGTTAAAATTTAGTTTAGGGTAATAGGCCCCGTGAAATTGAAGTGTGTCATAATAAATTTGATGATAGTTCAGGGTACTAGATGCTTTACTCAAAAGAAAATGATACTGCATAAAAGAAATATACATATTGTATGTTATGTAAAGCTTAATCAATCAGATACCTGGAAGCCTTGGATAACTGGTAAAGTTGTCACCATGTAACCAAGAGGTCATGAGTTCAAGTGGTGAAACAACCTTGAAATGCAAGATAAGGATACATAGAATAGACGACCCTTGTTGTTTATCCCTTTCCCGAAACATAGCGAAAGCTTTAGTAACATCTCTTAATCAATTGATACCTAAATTTACATTCTTAAAAAATAAATGCATTTATTTAGCATCTAGTGTGTCCTAGTAATTGATGAAGTGGTCTCAGAATCATGATGTAGAAACACTTGATTTATTATAATTCCTATTTGTGCAAGTTTTGTCGGTGAGAATATTCGTATCACGTATCAAGTATCTTGTAATATTAATACAGATACGCGTAAGTTGGTCGGACACCACAATTTATTTTTTTAAATAGAAGTGGATACATTTACTCATAGTCCCACAATTGTTCATTGTTTTAAGACAAATCAATATGTATCATTTTTTTTGGGCAAACATGAATCTAACCAAAGGGAATTTTATTTTATTTATGTTATAGGAAAAACGTTGCCGATATGTTTGGAATGCCAATGAATTTAGTTCCCTCCTAAAAACCGTTACATCTAAGTTTTACACTTATGACTTTTCTAAGGGTCCATTTTTTAAATTTTAATTAATTAATGCTCTAAATCTTAATATTGTTAAATATTTTTCATGTTTATTTTCTCAGAGATTTGCCACCCTAATTTCTCTGATCATCTTTGGTAGTAAGATTTTAAAGATCATTGCTTTCATTCTACGTAGAAGACAGCCCGTTGCACTAAGTCTGGACCCCAAGGTTCCATTCTACGTAGCCTTGCGCTGTATTTCTGCAAGAGGTTGTTTCTGTTTCAATGACATGAACACGTGACATTCGCTTTTATTCTATGTATTGGATTGTAAAATGATCTGTGTTATATTGTTGTTGTGTTATTGTTCTAAATCTTAATATCATTAGATATTTTTCATGTTTAATTTCTCAGAAATTATTCCTTTCTGATAGTTTCTTATGAAGATCTTTGCTTTTGTTCTACGTAAAAGGCAGTCCGGTGCACTAAGTCTAGATCACAAGGGTTTATTGTACACAGCATACCGCTGCATTTCTGCATGAGGTTGTTTCTGTTTCTACGGCTTGAACAGGTGACATTTGCTTTCATTCTAATGTTTCAAATTGTAAAATGATTTGTTTTTTCTATTGTTGTTATGTTTTGTTTGCAGAAGATTTTGAGAGAGGCAGAAAACATAATTGTTATGGGGTTAATAAGCAGTGTATTGGGATTTTTCGGATTTGGATTTGGGATCGTTGTTGGTCTTGTGATCGGGTATTTCCTTTTCATCTACGTTCTACCAACTGATGTCAAGGTCATTTTCTTCTTTCTCGCTCTGCTTCTTATCATAATCCGCGTTAAAATTTATCTCTATATGTGTCTGTGTGTTGTATAGTGCCGGAAAATTTCCTTGACGTAGGTAGGTGTGAGTGACAATTATTACATTTTTGGAATTCCCTTTTTAGAACTCCTGGCTTCGCTACTGTTTGTGTGTCTGTGTATATATATATATATATCGAGTCCAAGATAGTAGGTGCGCATGTGCATGATATTGGAGAAATGAGCGTATAACTTATGATAAGGTAATTTGAGCGAACGTGGTAGTTTCACTTGCTTATGTGCGCTTTTTTGGTTAGATTTAGTTGGTTTTCCAGTTACTTTCTAGATCTATAAGTTTGAGTAACTTCATACTGACGAAATTTAGTGATCTTTATTGGAAAAAAAAGTATTAAGTTCAATGACTGTATGAGGAATGAACATCCTATTTGTGTATAGAAAACATGACAAAAAGAACAACGATGCCTTGGTCAAAGTTGGGATCGGTTATGTGAATCTTTGGTATCCATTTCGCTCCCACTAGGATCCATTACATTAAAATTCACCTTAAATTGTGTTTGATAGAGAAAATATGAAGTAAATTTGAATTCTTGAATATATTGGAAGTCTATATAGACCGTATTATCAATGGAATGGTGTCGAACATTTTGAAATGTTCTAAAACTGAAGGGGGTCATACAGATTCAAACGAATGGACAACTAGATATGTTGAAGTTTGGAAGAAAAATTTCGCCTACTTAGAGTAGAAAGCTTTGCCAAACGTGGCCTTGCTCATTTGTTTAGCAGATTCGGTTATAAAGTTGGTTTTCAAACTAAATGCAAAGGCTTTTATATGTTTCGTGTTACTTAATCTCGTTAATACTAGCAATTCGTATGAAAACAGAAATACTTTAGACGACTAATCATCTTATTTGGGCTTTACACTTTTCAGCATCCTGATATTCGACCCTTGGCAGAACAAGATACTGAAACCCTGCAAAAACTGCTCCCGGAGATACCACTATGGGTTAAAAATCCAGATTTTGAACGCGTATGTTGTCATTTTATATCTATCTACTTAGCGTAAAAGCTTTAGAGGGAAAATTTTCCTTTTGCATAACAACCTTTTGTTCTAACTGCATTTGTGCAGCTTGATTGGCTTAATAAAATGGTCGAACTCATGTGGCCTTATTTGGACAAGGTAATGTCTTCTCGTATAGCACATTACGCTTTTCCTTTTCATTATGCTGAATGTTATTGACGTTCAAGGTTCTCAGGCTATTTGTAAAACAGCGAAAGGTATAATAGATCCCATCATAGCTGAGCAGATTCCGCAGTACAAAATTGAATCAGTTGATTTTCTGTCATTCACCTTGGGCACTCTGCCGCCTACATTTCCAGGTTAGCTGCTCGCTCTTTCACTTAATTTGGGCATACTGCCAAAAGGACTTTGAATCTGTGTTGCTCGGATCTTTCAAAAATTTCGCCACCCCCATGTCGTATTCTCCACAAATATGTGCATTTTTGGAGGATCCGAGCTACATAATTAGAATTAGATCATGGATCTGCCTATCTAAGTTGGTTTAGCAATAAGAAGGTAATGATTTTTCTTCTGATAGCTGCTGAATCACAAAGACTAATACGTTGTGTCAACCATATCGAGTCTTAATTTATTTGAAGTTACTCTACTGTCCGGCCTCTCTTTCCGACTCTGTACTTTATGGACTTCCCTTTCTTCCGCGCATAAATATAACATGTTTCGTATGAGTAACCTGTTGAACCATGCCAGGAATGAAGGTCTATATTACCGAGGAAAAAGAGCTGATAATGGAACCAGTCATTAAGTGGGCCGCTAATCCGAATATCACTGTTGCAGTGAAGGCATATGGGTTGAAAGCTACTGCTCAGGTAATTCCCAACTTAACTATACTCAAAGCAACAAAGAAGGTGATGTTATGGTCTCCGATTTTCTAGAAGTTAACGTTCTTGATATTACAAACTTGTTCACGAAATAAATAATTCGCATACTGTTCTTCTAGTTCACCTTCTGTCATTAAACTGCTGACACTAGAGATTGTCTCAGGTGATTGACTTGCAAATATTTGCTGCTCCTCGAATCACCTTGAAGCCATTGGTTCCGACCTTTCCTTGTTTCGCAAACATATATGTTTCTCTTATGGAGAAGGTGGGTACTCATTCTCCAAAACTTAATATGAGTATCTAATCAGATCGCAGTCACTGAAATGTTGCATAAATTTTTTTCATCTCCTTTGAGATTGTCCACATCCATTTAGATATAACAATATGTCCCCGCATTTTGACATTTTACGTGGAACATGCATATATATACATATGTGAAGAACTATAAATTTCAATAAATATGTAAGTTATTGACTTGATATTCAAAGTACAACTAGTTCAGTGCTGAGAACCGTAAAGTTTGGAGCTATCAAGTTCAAATCTTGAATCCGTTTCTGGTCTAATCTGCTTGCAGCCTCATGTTGATTTTGGACTAAAACTTCTGGGAGCAGATGCAATGTCCATTCCCGGCCTATATCGATTTGTTCAAGTATGGTCCCTTATCTCTTCTATATCGTCCTTGCATATGTATCTTCTAGTCTGAGTCACTTAATATTTTCTTATTTATTTAGGAAATTGTCAAAGATCAGGTTGCAAATATGTATCTATGGCCAAAAACACTTGAAGTCCAAATATTAGATCCTTCAAAGTAAGTTCTTTTTTGATAAGATGACTAATGATGCCTATATTATAGCCAGATTTGCAGTACGCACTATGCACTTACTTTTTCGGAGTCCTATGAACCCATGGATATTTTCTTACAGCATATATTTGGCATTTATCGGCTGACCTCGACAAGAAAGAGCATGTTACAGCAAATCCGGCTATAGTATAGGCGTCATTTTGTCTAATTTTCCTCTTTCTTTTTTTCTTCATGTTCTCTTAATTCTGCAATGATAAACTTGTTTGGCATTTCAAACAAGTTGATTCATTTTGGTGTCGTTTCTTGATGAAACGGAGCCTTGGAGTAACAGGTAGAGTTGTTACCATGTGACGAGGAGGTCACAGGTTCAGGTCATGGAAACAGTCCCTTACAGAAATGTAAGGTGAGGCTGCTTACGATAGACCTTTGTGGTCCGGTCACCGGGCTGCCCTTTGGTGTCTTTTCTTGATAACTAGTAAATTATATGTTGTTCTTTTTGAGTACAGAGCAATGAAGAGGCCACTAGGAATTCTTAACGTGACGGTTGTGAAGGCAATCAAGCTTAGAAAAAAAGATTTTTTGGGGCTCTCAGACCCCTATGTTAAACTAAAAATTGTCAATGACAAACCCTCAACAAAGAAAACAACAGTCAAACACAAAAACTTGAACCCCGAATGGAACCAGGAATTCAGTTTCGTGATCAAGGATCCAGAAACTCAAGTTTTGAAGTTTTCTGTTTATGACTGGGAGCAGGTATATATAGTTATTGATCAAAGTCATTCTCTCCTGCAACGTGACCAGGAGGTCATGAGTTCAAGTTGTGGAATCAGCCTCTTGCAGAAATGCAGGGTAAGGCTACATACAATAGACCCCTGTGGTCCGGAGCTTTAGTGCACCGTGCTGCCCTTTGATCAAGGTTACCTTCTATCTTCAATCGTATCGTTAATGTGGAGAACTTTTGTGCTTCTGATTAGGTTGGTTCACATGAAAAGATGGGAGTGAACATTGTCCCATTGAAAGATCTTACACCGGATGAACCAAAAGTATTGACACTGGAACTTCTGAAAAACTTAAAAGCAGACGATGCTCACAACGAAAAATCAAGAGGACAGCTTGTTCTTGAAGTGACGTACAAAGCTTTCAATGACGAGGAACTTGCAAATGGCGCTGATGAATCAAATACAGTCGAGAAGGCTCCTGATGGAACACCTGATGGCGGTGGACTACTCGTTGTTATTGTCCATGAAGGTCAAGATCTCGAAGGGAAGCACCACACAAATCCATCAGTTCGTATGCTCTTCAGAGGAGAAGAAAGAAGAACTAAGGTATGCTTTACCGTGCACAATAGGAAGCATAGCCTATGTTGCTCGGACTCTCAAAAAATGCACTACTTTTGGAGGATCCGACATCCAGTCGGTAGCATATTTGAAGAGTCCGAGCAACACAGAATAGAGCTATATTATTGAACTAAGTACCTAATTTAGACCAGTAAAATGTTTTGATAAGGAAAATAACTTGCAACCATAGGAGATTTTTAGGCGCGTACTATGAGTTCAACTGAATCTATTGCTTTCACCTCGAAATATGTATGAAAATACAATTTTCTTGAATATGAAAAAGTAACTCTATGCACATATTCCAAATAATCTACATGCCACTTTACTGTTTTATAAGCACTTAATTGCATTGGTTAATTAACCAACTTTGTTTCTGTCACTAAACCTTTCATATTGAAAAGTGAATAATGTCTTTTAGAATAGTTGGTTTTACACTACGTTGCTCAGACTCTCCAGAAATGTTGTCACCCCCGCGTTGGATCCAAAATGCACGACTTTTGGAGGATCCGACGTGCACACGATAGCATATTTGAAGAGTCCGAGCAACATAGGTTTAAGTGATTTTCTTTAATCCATTTATTTTCCCCTTAATCTTCCACAGGTATTAAAGAAAAACAGAGATCCAAGGTGGGAAGAGGAATTTCAGTTTGTGTTGGAGGAGCCACCAGTAAATGATAGGATTCATGTAGAAGTTGTTAGCACTTCTAAAAGAATGGGTCTGAGACATCCCAAGGTACAATACAATGAGCTCTCACTATAAACCTATGTTGCTCGGACTCTTCAAAAATGTTGAACAAATGCGTGTCGGATCCTCTAAAATACTGCATTTTTTGAGGATCCAGTACGGATGCAGTTACATGTTTGGAGAGCCCAAGTAACATAGATATAAACAATACACATGCATCAAATTCTTTATCAAACCTAAGATATTAAAAACTTTTAAAGTCAGAAATATATCTAAACTTTGGAGAAATTTCATGTAACACGCTTCAACTTTACGAAAGTTCTATGATCCCCCTCAACTATTTATTACCGTACTTCTGTGGCATATATTTGTCCAGTTATACCACTTCAGACCCTTAAACACTCCGTGTGTGCATATTCACGCAGTGGTCCAGCTGGACAAATATATGCCATAGGAATACGGTAATAAATAGTCGAAGCGGGTCATAGGACCCCGCAAAATTAAAGTGTGTTACCAAAAATTTCGCCAAAATTTAAGTATATTTCGAACTTTTTTCCCTTATTTACATGTAACATATGTTGATCTTTGTTTTAATTTTATAGGAGGCATTGGGCTATGTGGATATATACCTAGCTGATGTTATTAACAACAAGAGAATTAATGAGAGATACCATCTCATTGACTCAAAGAATGGTAGACTTCAAATTGAACTCCAATGGAGAACTGCTTCTTGAGGGTACATATTTATTAATAATATTCCACGATCAAGACAATTGGCTGAATCATGTGAAAATTATTTCGCCAAATGATCTGCATCTTATTGTAAATTATTTTAATTAAGAAGAAAATTAATCCACCAATTAAAACAAAAATTGCTTTATGGATACAAGTGGTTTGTTTCTTCTTTTATTTGTAGATTTTTTTCTTGGATGCAATTATAGAGTTTAAGTGTTATTCTACCTGAATTATTTAGAAAAGCAAAATATTTACTTGCATTATTGCATTCATGATATGCATCAATTAATTGATTGACTCACTAGTTTATTTGATCTCACTTTGTCTTTCTTTTCTATTTTCCTTCAATTGTTACTCAAGGTGTACTGTTCCGTACATGTTTTCGATGAAAAATATTTTTTCTAACGTTTCGTACTTATTTTTTAGTGCTTTGGTAAATAAGTTAGAAAATACTTTTCTTTGTAACCATTGTATTCGGGTCAGCTTGCGTGTGTTGTATGCAATGAAATTTTACTAAATTTAAATCTGCAGGAAATTATGATTATATTAAATTCAGACTATATTAGTCCAAATAAATAGTGTGTGGATTAATTATGTAAGTCCAACAAATACAGATTTAATTAAAGTCTAATTTTTATTAGGTTAGTTCGGGCTACAGATGATGGATCGCTAAGCACAAGATGTTATCATATTCTAAAAGCCCAATCAGGTGTCACATATCAAAAAACATGGCATGCTAAGTCAAACGAAGGAGACAATAGAATCATGCCACATGTCTAAATAATCTAAAACCAATGAAAATACGTCATGTGTCATGTGTATAAGTTGTCGTGTTTCAACCAATCGAAAATAACCATGTAACATTAATCTGATTGGCCAGAAAGAATTTATATTTATCATAACTCTTTCTTCCTACAACTATAAATAGAGTTCTCGTAATTTAGAATAGGGGGCCACGAAGTAAGCGAGAGAGCGTTCATGGATCAAATCCCCAGATTTCTCTACAAGCTACAAGTCCAAGCATTCAAGTCCAAATACAACACAAAATCAAGACGAAATTCGAGATGAAGCTCAAAAGCCCTTGAATTACAAGCTACAAGTTCAAGCATTCAAGTCCAAATACAACACAAAATCAAGACGAAGACGAAATTCAAGATGAAACTCAAAAGCCCTTGAATTCAAAGTACAAGTGAAGACAAGATCACGCTCAAAAGCCATTGAATTCAAAGTATAAGTCAAAGATTAAGACCACTAAATTCAAGAATAAACTCAAAAGTTCTTGGGTTCAAATATAAGGCAAGCTCAAGTACACCAGATTCAAGAGGCCCTTGAATTTACATTTGAAAAGACGAATCAGAGAATTCATAAATATTGTAACACTTATATAATTAAAATCACATAATATGATTGTCGCAGTATTTCCTACCCTAATTATTATTTTCTCGGATGCAATTTTTACTGTCTACACGCGCAGCTCGATTAATTCACAAGATATTTACCACCTCCCACCAACTATATATATAAAGTAATTCTGTCCATCAAGACAAAAACATAGGTTGAAATCACCTACAATGTTCTCTCTCTGTGGGGTATTGCACCTGAGGCCCCACATTATTGACTACGGCTACACCCTTGAATGCATAAGCCAGAAAATATTATTTTCAGAAATATTTATATGTAATCTAGCAAAACACTATTGGATGATGCGGCATGGAAGTAGATTCATAGGTGATGGCGATAGGATGGTCAACGGGTGGTGTTGGTGGCCATGGATGGGTTGAAAGTTGAAACTTGATAGGAAATAATGAACTTGGAATGCTGCTAATAATGAAACTTGTTTTCTCTACATATATTTATTTTTTATTCGGTGTTTGGTGTTATGTTAGCGCTCTCAATAGGATTTTCTTCAAACTCCAAGCTCAAACCCAAGACCTTTAATTAATAGTGAAGCAATCCCGCCAGTACACCACAATATAATCCATATCGATGTTTTCCCTACTTTTATTAGAATTATTTTCCTCATTTTCCTAAGAATGTTTTGCAACATATTTTGGCCACCCAAACATAAAAAATGTGTTTCAAAAATAATATTTTCCTCCAAACATCTGCTGCTACAATTAATAAGCAAAGCGTCCTTTCCAATAAAGATGGCAATAATATTCTTATGTAAGCCTCTGATACACAAATGGGCATTTAACTATTTAAACTTGGACCATATATGACTAATTAAACCTTATATTATAATTTAAAATCTTTTGTAATTAGTTACGTTTTGATCACATCAAGTTTTAATGGAGACGTAAGTGATTAAAATCCTCTGCACTGGAAAGGTCTTAGAACACTTTATTATTACCTAACAATTTTTTAATATATAATTTTAAGGATATAATAATGAAAGTGGTCTAAAGTTATGGTTTTCAATTTATGAGTTCTAAAGTTTTATAAAATATAAGTTATTAGGTTTTACATAAATTATTTATAAATATTAAGTCAATTTTAGATCACAAAATTACAAATGTAGAATTTATATTATATCAAAGCTATTGAATACGGAACTATAACTTTGTTCCTATCTAATATAACTTTATGATGTATATAATATGATGTGGCAATTTTTTTTCTTTTTTGGTTTCTGAAAGATAAAGGAGAATATATTTATATTCAAATGTTGTGTGTGTAGTGGTGAGATTACGGTGCACGATTCGAATTAGTCGAAATTTTAATAAGGATACAAAACATCGGGTGAAAAATAAATAAATTGTGTTCATTAAATAAAACAATACAATATGAGTTACGATATGACACAATGCTATTATGATCATTATGAAACTATGTGTAACAATTATTTAATAAAATAATAGTGTATAGGTAAGCAAAAAATAGGATGGTTTGGAGAAAAAACATTTTGCGTTCACATATAGAATTCGAAAAAAGATCACCACTACGAATAAAAATATACTCAGTGAAATTTCACAAGTGGAGTTTGGGGAGGATAGAGTATACGCAGATTATATCATTACCTCGTGGAGATAGAGAGACTGTTTTTGAGAGACTATCGACTCAAGTACAACAATCTAAGTACAAGAAGAGAAAAATAGTAAAGAAAACATACTAGTTAAAGTTCGCAAAAAGATCGCATCACAAAATTATGATATATACAGCCTACCCTAATACCAATATTAATTATTTAAAAATTCTTGATTTATTTAACTGCATAGTTTGTTATTATATATTATAATGCTTTCACTTGTCAAGGTCAAAGTAGTAGGTTTTGCTAAGACATATAAGTATTAAGTACACTTCTTTTTTCATTAAATAAGACATAAGTACTATCTACCATTAAAAAAAATAGTACTGCCTTTGTTTAGAGTATTAATTAATCCATTAATACGTGCACACTACTAATTAATATATTTAGTGTCACATTAACAGAAGCACTCAAGTTTGCAACAATATATACTTTACTATAGGCGTATAAAAATACATATATTTATTTGAAATTTAAACTTTATATAATAACGTACGTACAACATAAAAATAGCAGTAGCCCCAAATTCTTTATAAGGTAATTATGGCAATTGGTTGTCAAGAAAAAAGTAATTTTAGTATTTAATATGTTATTACATCGTAGTAACATTTTTGTGTAATTTTCTTATTACATACTTTTGAGATTAAGTTAAACATGAATTGTGCTGTGATGGTTGGAATTTCTTCTTCTTTTTTTTTCTAGAAAATTCATAGTTAAGTTTTGGAGATTTTTTTTTTTTTTTTTATTGAAAGCGTCATCGTCATAAATAAGTTTTATAGTATACGAATTCTTATTAGTGGAACTCCAATACAAATATAGGAAAACAATGAAGTCAATAAAGGATGACAAAGTATGACTTTCGTTTTGTCCACTAGAAATGTAGACAAAAAATATCACTATTATTTGACTATACGTTAATATAAACTTAAAAGCACTTTAATAGCTTGATCAAATGCTAATTATTATTTAAAAATATTTTTTAAATTTATTGGTCAAACACAAACTATTTCACTAAAAGTACCTTTTTAAAAAATCACTTTAAAAATAAAAAAACATTTCACAATAAGTTAATTTTATAAATTTGATCAATTCGACTACACATCACTCTTCCCAAATCCTGCTTAAAATTATATTACTAAAGTCTAAATATACTGTTGTTAAAAAATAATATATACTAAAAAATATTCCTTTTTTGTAATTGTTTGTTACCTTTTCTCTAACAAAGTACTACAGTATCAATTTGACCAATCATCAAACTACACTAGACTAAATTAACTTTCTTTTTCATAAAGTTTAGGTAAACCACATGAAAGTACAAACCATTACAATTTTTCTCTTACATCTAAATGCCAAAAGAAAATTACAAATTCCATAATTTTTAGTTATAAGTCAAAACTAAGAAGAATAAAAACCTTTAATGAAATAAAAATTTATGAAATTTTTGAAATTTTAGTAGTGCCAAATTAAACTACGGTACACTATTTCAAGTTTCACCATTAGAATATATACCTATAATAAAATCAAATAATATAGGCTTTGAGGAATTAAATTAGACAAATAATTTATAGGATCATGAATTTATTTTACTAGTTCAATTATGCTATGACATATTTATATAACATATTAATAAATACGAACTACATTGAAGAAGTACACTCTATGTCTTTCCTCGTTACAAAATATTGATCCTAAAATCAGAACTTCTTTTATCTCTTTAGATAGTTTCTTAACATACACGATTTTTGTCTTTTTCTATCATATTAATTACTAATTAAATATATATAGTTATATACTATTTTATTGCTTAATATCGATTTCGATTGGCTCACATGGATGATCTAATACATTTTTCTTCAAGCTTAATACTTAACATTCCCTCAAATTTTTCAATAAATTTCATTTTGGACATCCAAATTGCCACTGATTTTAATTGGGCATCCAAATGGATGATATATGTTCCTATTAGACGCTTTCAATTTAATTTTTTAATTTTTTTTGTTAAATTCAAATGTCTAAGTTAACCATTTAAAATATATCATCTTTTTTTAAATTTTGCACAATCACCTTCAATTAAAACATGTTTGATGTTTTATAGTTTGTTGAGACTCGAGACTAATTCATATAAACATATTTTAAGTGATGAACTTATTTAGCATTCGAGAAGCCGAGCATAAAAATTTAAATTTTAAGCAAAACATGTCCAATAAAAGCACTTTATGCTATGTTATGTGCTTAATTGAGATAAACGTCAGTTCAAAAGTCTAAATAAATGAAATTTATTAATAACCTTAAGAGACTCTTAATATATTGAACTGATAATAATACTTCCTCTATTTCAATTATTTGTCACACTTTTTTCTGTAGTCTGTTTAAAAATATATTTTCTTGATAATTTTTTAGTTCAAATTTTTCATATCACATGTTTAAAACGACAACATTAACGAATATTTTGGGATTACAGTCTAGTCTACAAATTACGTACTCTCTTCATTCGCTTTTACTTGTCACGAGTTTTCTAATTGAATTTCTACTTTTGCTTATCATTTTTAACATATCAAGGAAATATATATATTTTTTTCCATCTTTCCTTAACATTAAATATTTTTTTTCAAATTAATTTCAAAATATAATGTAAACATCATTTAATAGGAATACTATAATAAAATAACTATGGTATTAATTATTTTCTTGTACCAACTCAAATAGTGACAAGTTAATCAAACGGAGGAACTATAATCAGTTTAAGACATTAAATGTCTGATTTACTTTCTTGAACTCCATATCAACTTAAAACCACACATATAACTTTTTGATTACTTTCTTGAATTTTGTGTCAACTTAAAACTAAATAAATAAAGTCTTAATTACTTTCTTGAACTTTGTACTAAATTAAAATCATACAAATAAATTACGACAGAAGGAATAAATATATATCACATAATTACTCTTCCTATTTCATTTTACTTAACTCCTGTATTAAAAATAGTTATTTCAATTTATTCGTTCAATATAAATTAATAAAATTTTATTATTTTTTTTAGTATATATCAAATTTAAAGTTTTAAAATATCATTAATATAATTAATTTAATAAAATATGACTCAATTTTTTTTGAAAAAGGATATTCGAGTCAAGTAAAAAGAGAATATTATACTCTTGCATAACTAGTTCGCGAACCAAGTATCCCTTTAGACTTTTTCCAACCTAACATAACTATACATCAAAAAATAAAATATTTTTTAAAAAATAAAATAAAAAATAGACTACACTTAAAAATAAATAGAAAACAAAAAATTAAAAAAGGACAGCTGAAGTAGAAACGTTTAGTCCTTTCTTGTTTTCTGTGTTCTTACAGAGGGAGACAAACCAATACAATTTTTTTTTTTTCAAAAAAAAAAAAGTTAAAAAATTCACCAAAAATAAATTCACATACCCATTTGCAGGAATTGGAAATCTACAGTGAAAAAAGAGCAAACAAAAAGTGAATTTTGGAGTTTCAAAGTGGAGCAAAATTAGGGTTTTTTTTGCTGATTCTTGAAAAGGTAAAGTTTATTACTATTAATTATTGCAATTCTTTTTAATGATTTTTGTGTATTGGATTAATGGGTATTATCTTGATTGCATCTTTTGTGTAAATTTTATTTTTTTGATTTTTTTTTTTTATGTATAAAGATGTGTTCTTTAGGCATTTTTGAGCTTATGTTAAAGTTTACTACTATTAATTTTATTGCAATTATTTGTAAAGATTTTGGTGTGTTGGGTTAATTGGTATAATCTTGATTGCATCTGTGGTGTAAAATTCATCTTTTTATTGTATAATCTCGATTGCATCTGTGGTGTAAATTTCATCTTCTTATTTTTTGAAATTCTATGTATAAAGATGTGTTATTTAGTCATTCTTGAGCTTATGGTAAATGAATTCTTATTTTTTTGTTTTTTTTTTTATTGGCCTTTTGAGGTTTGGTGGATTCTTTTTTCTTGTTTAGCTCAGAAATTATTTTTGGTGTATAAAGATATGTTCTTTAGGAATTTTTGGGCTTATGCTTGATGAGTTCTTATCTGTTTTTTTCTATTTTTTTTTGTTGGTATCTTGAGGTTTGGTATATTTTTTTTAAAGTGATTGCTCCCATATGTGTATCCCCTTTTCAGACTGTTTGGTAGATACCAATTAAGCTGAGGGTCTATCGGAAACAACCCCTTTACCTTTACTAGGTAGAGGTGAGGTCTGCATACATTAGACCCTCTCAGACTCCCTTGTGGGTACACTGGGATGTTGTTATTGTTGGCGGTAGATTTTTTTTTTTCTTGTTTGGCTCAGCAGTTAATTTTTGGGTGTGTATAAAGATATGTTCTTTAGGCATTTTAGGTTAATGGTAAAGGAACTGTTATATGTTTTTGTTTTTTTGGGTTGGTATTTCGAGGTTTGGTGCTTTTCTTTTTTCTTGTTTGTCGTAGTTGAAACTGTTCTAGGGTTTAGGTTTGTTTGTCGAGTGAAAAGGGTCCAAAAATAGAGGGGAATGGATAGGGAGGATTGTATTATTTGGCTGATTAATTTTGATTGAAGTGTAGTTATTATTTGTGTTAGCTTTTTATCTGTTTATGTTTATTTGACTGATCTTTATTTGGAAACTCATAAACAGTTTCCTTTGACCTTTTTATTCTATGCGTTTTTTCGTTCGTTTCAGCTGTATTGATTGAAAGTTTAGATTTCAGTTTTTCTTCAAACTTGTTTTGCTGATCTATATATCTTTGATGTTAATTTTGTGATCTCTATTGAGTTATGTAGTTGTATTGATGGATTGTGTAAGGGCTTCCGATTGTTCTATAAAGGTCGTGAGCTACTCTGCTCATCCGCTTAAGCAGTGCAGAGCCACCTTGTACTAAGGGGTGTGCAAGAAATTACACTGTTTAGCTACGTAAATATTTTCTATATGTTGACTCCCTTATTTCTTACGTGTCTACTTTTTATATTTGACACCTCTTAGTAAATTTTTGGCGCCGCCACTACGCTTGAGCTTCTTAGTTGGATGCTCAGATTCTTTCACAATGGCCAAACTGTTCAAAATTGTAAATTGGTCTTTGTGTAATTTGCATAACTATTTATATGCATGATACCATATTTGGTAGTTGGCTTGGCAACTGCCCAACCACAATACTCTTTTTTCTTTCCTTTCTTGGAGCCTTTTGTCATTTTCTTTCTGGTAAAGATGAGGGAAGGTAGGTTTATGGGCCTTCACTAACAAGGACGATATGGTTTACAAAAAGAAAATGGATGTTACTCCTTCACATTTTCTTTAGATATGCATCTTGGTTGGTACAAACTGCGTACACTTTACCCTCCCCAGACCCCACTTTGTGGGTTATATACTGGGTATGTTGTTGTTGCATCTTGGTTAGTATTGAGAAAAATTGCAGATATGGCATTTTGTAGTTTATCGTGTTCTGCGGCGATTAGAGTTCACATATTTATAATGCTAGGTTAACTAACAACAATCTAAGTTTGTCCATGTTATCACATGTAGTTTGACAATTTCTGTTGAACTGTAGTAAGGGACTGAGTGTTTGTTCTCTATCGTATATGCGCTCTTCCAAATCCACTTAGTTCTGGAGAGATCATAATAATAGATACTTATCCCCAAAAAGAAAAGAATCCATTGAATTATATGACATACAAAGTGTTACTGGTACACTACATTTTTAGCTTTTTGAGATGATTATTAGCCATGGCTATTAACTTTTTCTGTGTCTTTCTTCTTCTGCACTTGCTTTACCATTTTTCATTTGATTACAAATTAATTGATGTCAGTGGTCTTGCTATCCTGTGTTTCTTTAGTATTACATGCCAATGTCAGTCTCTGCTTCTGTGAAGGTTTTTTTTTATATCACGATGCTAAAATGTTAGATATGTATCTCTCGCACCCTAGGGTATGGCTTTAGGTGCAAATCCCTATGGAGACAAAAACACACTAGGTTATTTCTTTCATCTGTCTAGGTTTTGATAGGTAGAGTTAACTGGTTCCTGTGCTGGTGGAAGATGGTGGAAGTAGAGTACTCAGTGGAATTTGTCGAGTTGCACTCAAGCTGGCCTGGACACCGCCGTCCGTCAATTGAAAAAAATGTTGGATATGTGTCTATTCAGTATAGATTTATGGTTGCCTATAACTTTGTATAAGAGATACGACTATATTGATCTTTCACACATGTGCATTATGCTCTCAAACAATTGCTAAGTATTTTGTATGGATTTTATGCATCTTCTTCTTTTAGTAATAAAGTGAATTATTTCTTGCGCCCATGACTTTGGTCATGTGGTTAGAGGACAACACTTGATGTGTGGATTAGGCGCACGTCAAAAGCTCGAGCCTTGCCACTGACAAAAGTTTGGTATTTAAGTGGAAAAGGGTAGAGGGGTGGATCCATTGTCCAGTGTCCATCATGTTTCAAGTCGTGTGCCATAGGTCCTCACTCCTCGGGAATTTCTTGATTATAGAAAAGGTAGTAAAGTGAAATTTCTATGAACCTGGCTAGTTGATGAACTTCTTGATAAAGTGAAAGGTTCATAATGGAGAGAGAAAAGTAAGAAGGAAAACCATTCTATGTATCATAGATTTTCCTGTTCTATTAAGGCTTAACAAGCAAAGAGTTGCTGGGAGAATAGTAGCATGTTGAACCCTAATGAACAGGAGGTTCATTTGTTAAGATTAGCAAAGAGCTAAGGATCTTCTGCCTTGGCAGATAACGTGCATTTAAATTTCACCTGTAAATGTCCTTCAATTTAGATGCCAAGTTAAATCCTATTGAATCTTCTCTAGCAAAGACTGAATTTCTGAACCTATTGATGCTGGAGAAAATGATTATAAATGTTGGTCGCCACGGGATACTTTTGCACTCAGGGAGCTCTATTGTAACCAAAGATACCCCAATTTAGTAGGTTCCACAAAAATCTGCACAACCATATAAGCAACTGCATAGCCCCATAGGCTATATTCTAGTTCCATAGGCAACATATCTATGCCCTAAGGCACTCATATCATGCCCTTAAGGCACATCATATAGCCCCAAAGCAACTGTATTTTCATATCGGTATTGCCTCGAAGGCAACTATATGTCTTATCGGTATAGCCCCGAAGGCGACTGTATGCCCTAAAGCAAATGTATATCTGTATAGCCTCGATTGCAACTGAGGGGTCTATAGACCTCGATCTCGGCTTCTTAGGCAACTATGTGACCTATAGGCCTCAATCTAGCCTCTTTAGGCAAATATTATAGCCCGTGAGTGAACGGGCTTCAATATAGCCCCCTAGGCAATCAAAATACCTCATAGGATTTTACTATAGCCCCAAGGCAATTGGAGTAGCCCATAGGCTTCAACTCATCTTAATAGCCCCAAAGGCACAAGTCATATATCTGCAGCTAACCACAATAGCCCCGATGGCAACAACAACCATAAGTAGCCCGAAGGCAAGCGATGTAGTTGCAAACGACCTATACGAATAATCTCTAAGTCGTATTTAAGCTCGAGGCGCTAACAATAGAATACAAATCCCAACGAGGGATGGGTATATCAGCTCAAGCATCCAACCAAATCAAATAAGGCCACGAGTAATTCGGCTAACAACTAGATGTATTGTTCTTAAGTTTTGATGACGCAAGGAAATAACCTTAATATACCTTTTTGTTGATTCCAAGCAGCCTATACAACCTCCTCTCGTACACTCGTATCAATTACAACAAGCTAAACTTTTATACTTTCTTACTTCGGGTTGCCCAAATGACTTACCTCATAATAACTGCTTCTCAAAGATAATTACTAGCTCTTTAGCTTCTGCTATATTTAGCACTTATACATACCTATCTTATATCTAAATCCCTGATATTTCCTTGATTATAGCCTTTGATTGCATATGACCTATCCTTATGACTAGATCTTATCCTTTTTTTGCTTTTCAATTAAGCACGACTCAACTATGGATCATGCTGAAAAGAATAAGAGTAGCCTTGAAATGTCTTAAAGCTCGCTTCTTCTAGCTACCATGTACTCTGCTCACGCACCCGCTGCAGCCAATTACTCAAAAAGAACTCTAGGGATCTATGCTTGAACTTCTCCGGAAGAAATTTCTCGTTTTCCCTTCCAAACAAAGCCCTTACTTATGCTCTTTGAATCTTGTAAATGACCACTAAATTGCTTAAGTCTTTGAGGTTAGATTGTTATTGGACTTGAATATATCTTAGCCAACAACTTATTTTTCATCTCTATTAGATGATCAAGGAACAGGTTAGTGACCCAGTGATATCACTATATACGAGCCTCCAATAGAAAATCAAATACAGTTAATTGAGTCATGAGGCAAGTGAATCATATATTGTTTTTTAACCATTAATTTGGAACAATTGTTTAAACAAGATGTAAGTGAAAAAGAACATTTAAGAGTGAATTTTCCTATTGAAGGGGAGTCTTGGAGTAACTGGTAAAGTTGCTGCCATGTGACCTGGAGGTTATAGGATCAAGCCTTGGAAACAACCTCTAGGCACAAATGCAAGGTAAGGCTGTGTACAATATACTCTTGTAGTTGGGCTCTTCCTCGGACCCTGCGCATAGCGGGAGCTTTAGTGCACTGGGTGGCCTTTTTTAGTGAATTTCCTGTCGATTAAGTAGTTTCTAGTCTTTTCCTTGCTTGTCAACATAATGAAATAGTACCACTTTTACCGCTCAATAAAAAAAGTAGGAATTGAAAGGGCAGATTGTCCATAGACTATAGTAAGCAACATATTAGTTGGATGTCATAACAATCTACACACCACCTCCTATTCCTCGACTTGACACAGATTCGACATTACCAAATATGAGTTTTTAACATCTAATGATCAATTCTTCAATACACGCTAGACCAGGAAATCACGTAACTTAAGAAATCATGCCCAAAAAGAATGGAATAACCTTTACACACCTTACTTGGACATTATCTCTTGCACCATGGCTAATAATTTCCTTTCCAACTTTATGCTGAAGAACCTGAATCTACCGATTCTGATTTAACAATTCCCATATCCAACCACCACTCAATGTGAGTTATCTTTTTATGGTTTGGGAACTAATTGATGCATATTTTATGTATTGGAAATAGATATAGTGGAAGGGTGTATCTGCTCATGAAATTGATGTAAAATTGTGGAACTTCATTAATGAATTGAGAAATCAATTTGCTTCATGATATTCTTAGTTATTTATAGAATAATATAATCTAGTATAATGTCCTACCAAAAATAATCTAATATAATGGATGAATTTGATAACATCCTGTTGCTGGACATTTCCTAATGTTGAAGGTTCCCTCATTTGGGCTTCAAGAGAGTTCTCCACTTAGCTAAACTTAGTATCTCCATTAAAATATTAATAAATTATAAAATCTTGTAAAAATTCATTACATATACTAATATATCATAGCTAAAAAATTTCATAAATACCAACACTTCTAAAGAAAATATAATTCATCAAATCTAGTACTATCGATTTTCCCCGAACGTACGCGGTGCTACAATAAAATTCTCAAAATTAGGCTCGTAAGTCTTCGATCCAAGAGAATAGATAACCTTGAATTTACGGGGTGTTACAGTAAGTTAATGATATCACATATCATTGGTCTATAGTTTTTGAGAATTTTATTGTAACTATAAAATTCTCAAAATTAGGCTCGTAAGTCTTCGATCCAAGAGAATAGATAACCTTGAATTTACGGGGTGTTACAGTAAGTTAATGATATCACATATCATTGGTCTATAGTTTTTGCAGAAGTATCTATTTTAATGTGTTGGAGTGTAAGACTATCTCAATTGAAAGTGTACGCAATTAGAGGAGCACTTAAATTTTTTGAGTTACGTTGTGTTTCCGCATGCTCCTTCACTTGTGCTCCTGATTCTTTTGAGGGGTCAAACACGTGGAAATATTTTTTGTCTTTTTTCGTGGTGAAATTTGTACTTAATAACTCTTGCTTTTTTACCATGTGAAGAAAATAGACTTTAGGACTAACTCAATTTCAATAGCTAGCTCATGAGGTGAGGGTTTCTCTACACCATATAAAAGCACTACCGTTTTCTGTTGGTCCTAATCTAAGTTGCTCGGACTCTTCATTGGTGCTGCACCTGTGTCAACACGGCATGGGTGTGGGTGTGAGATCTGTACCCGATCTGGTCAACCAATTCTGGGTACTTTGACCAAAACCGACAGTGAAAGTCTGGACAAATTTAATGAATTCTTTAATCAAAACAAAAGTTTAAGGTTACATTGAAGATTTTGGGTACTATGTATATAGATATTTCTATGTTACTATTTTTCCCTTATCTCTCAGGATTCTCCTATTGTTTAATATTTTCTCCTTAGTTTTCCAAATAATATCTCATAATTTAGGTTTGTTACCTTTGGTTTTAGATATTTGAATTATTTTTAGCCGAATTCCCGCACCCGTATCCAGATACCAGGATCTATATCCCTGAATCTTAAATTTGAGATCATGAAGGATCCAACCTTTAGATCCACACCCGTATCGGATACCCGCACCCGAGTTCGAGCAACTTAGGTCCTAATAAACTAGCTTTTTGTACTGAGTTAGGTTCAAGGTCTATTTTCTTACATGATATCTAAATCAGCCCCATCCCTATTCTTGGTTTACCTAATGTTACCCTCGTGCCCCCATGTTATGTTGTCTGTGCTTCAGATTTCGTGGCCTTTTGGTGTCCCATTGAGGGAATGGTTGTTGTCTCTTTATATGGTCTTGGGTAACCATCACCTCGTGAGCTAGCTTTTTGCGTTGAGTTAGGCCCAGTTTTCAGGAATGCACTCGCATCATTGCATAATGTGAAGCGATGCGAGCCCCTCTCTCTAAGTGTGGCTGATACGAGCCAACCTTATAGAAGCGGGCACATCACATGGTTATGCGAGATGCGAGCGCATCATGTTGATTTTATATTTAGGGTCAATTATAAATTAAAAAGAGGGTCTAGTGCTGTGACTACCACTGCTGCAATTTACTAGGGTTAACTTTGAAGTCCACTGCTGCAACTTCTTCTTCTTTGCTGCAACTACCACTGCTATGACTTCTTCTTCTTCACTGCTTTAGAAGAACAAGAATTAGATGTTGAAACATTATTAATTTAGATTTGATTTTTCTTCTTTTTTCTTGTTTGTTTTGCTATTTTGTTGAACTGTTTTGCTATTGTGGTCTATGTTGTTTTGCTGGTCTGTTTTGCAGCAGGTATTTCGGTGATCAAACTTGGGATTTTGGTGTTTAATTTAAACTTCTGCTTATATATATTGTCTTTACTCAGTTTTGTCTTACTAGTTGGATGCTCTATTTAGTTTTTTCCTTTTAAATTGTGTTTCACTTCAATGAAGCTCTTGCAATTGCTTCACACTTCGCGTAATGCGTGATGCGGAGTTTTGTCGCTTTTTACCGCATCACGCTTTCCTGAACACTGGTTAGGCCCAAGGTCCATGGTCTTTCCCCAGTGTTAATTGATTTTCTATTGACAGTACTGTCTAATCTGTTTGGTGATGTACGATCTCTTGATGCATAAATTGGTATTGCCATGTTATAGGACCATTCATGCCTTTCTATTTGTTTAATTTGAATGCTTTTCTGTTTAATAAAGACGAAAAGTAATGCAGGTTACAATTACGTTCTTTTGCATCTCTCAGTGAAGTTTAAACAACTAGTAAGCTCTCTATGAATCCAATAAATTTTCCTCTTGTGTGATCAGAAGGTTAAGAAATCCTTGTGTCTAGTGTCTACTGATCTATTGAACTAATCTTTCGGATCATTTTTCAATTTTTTTCACAGGGGAGGTTGCTGGATATTCCTCTTTATCTCTTTCAGATATGATGGAAAAATTTGATGCTACAAGAATCTCTTTACATCTCGGGAGTCCTAATTTGTGAGTTACTGTTACATTATGAAACTGGAGGACTTCTTTACCTTGACTGAGATGAGTAATGGGCTCACTTCTCCTTCTCGAGTCCAGGAGCTAGTCTCCCTAATGCAGAAGGAAAGAGAGAGTGTTGTCAAGAATGCTGGTGAAACAACTAAGCAATGGTCTGCCGTTGCAAGAACGATAGCTGCAACTGAGAATAAAGAGTGTCTTGAGCTCTTTATCCAGCTAGATGGGCTCAGCTTTATTCAGAGTTGGTTAAAGGATGCTCTAAGATTTGGAAGTGAAACAGCTGAATGCTTTGTAGATGAGTCAATTTGTCATTCGATTGATTATTTACTGCGAGCGGTTGAAAGGCTGCATGTAGATGATAAGAAGTCAGTATCTTCTGGAATCTGGCAGACCGTGAAGAGCCTTCTTGGCCACAGTAGTTCTAAGGTGCAAGAGAGGGCTAAAGCACTATTTGATAGCTGGGATACAGGGAAAGACAATTGTATGGTTTCAGTGGGTACTGAAAAAGTACAAGCATCTATTGATGATGGAACAAGAGATGCTGGGAATCTTGTTGGGGAAAATGGGCTATCTGAACCATCTCCTGTGGAAGGAGGTTGTGGAGAAGAAAAGTCCGAGGAACATGTTGGCAATAATGCTATACTGTCTTCAAGGTCTGATATCCATCAATCTAGGGTTGGCGATACTGCAACATCCAACCAAACTTTAGAGCATACACACATGAAGGATGCGTTTCTGGGCTCTTCTTTGTCAAATTCGGTTACTGAAGATCACAAGGTTGAACAACCGACACATCATGCAGAGTGTGCCAACGATGCTATTGATATGCCAAATATGTGCGCTTCTATAGCTACGGGACCTGGTGCTGTTGATGAACAGGCAGATGTTCCTGTTCCAGATTCCATTAATCACATAAAAGAAGTCAGAAGTGCTGACAAATTCAACACAGAAGTGTCTAAATCATTGGAAGACAGAACTATTTCTTTAATTACTGATGTCAGAGAAGCTTTGGATGCTGTTGCAGGATCAGATTTACAAAAACAAACTGATGTCTCCAATGAAAGTAATTGTAGTGGAAAATCTTCTTTAGGTGATGCCTCGGTGGCTGATCCCGTGGAAAAGACACTGGCAGATGATAGCAGACCTGAAAATCATTACAGCAGCAAGATAGTGCTTGAAGGTAAAGAAAGCAGAAATTGCAATGATGACATATTGCAGGACTCTGACAAGTATAATCCGGAACATCCCATAGATTCTGTTGTTGGTCGGGCTGACAAACACACTAGTGACAACAGTGAGGACAAACACACTAGTGACAATAGTGAGGACAAACACACTAGTGACAATAGTGAGGACAAACACACAAGTGACAATAGTGAGGACAAACACACTAGTGACAACAGTGAGGATGATATTGAAAATGAAAGTGAATTTCAAGAAGCAGGTAAAGGAAGTAGAGACTCTGATGTGTTTGGCAAGACAAGTGATATTGATTTTGACTATGGCATCATGGATCCTTTAGAACTAGCTAGACAAGTTGCGATAGAAGTGGAGAGGGAAGTTCAGAGCTGCAGTTCTTCTGACAAAATAGTGGAGAGTAAAGTTCATGAGCCTGGTAGCCCAGATTCTATTAGTGGAAAACAATGCGAAAAAAGGTTTGAGTGCCCTAACATGGAAGTATCAAGAGGAATTGCTCCTTTGACTGAACCTTCACTTGATAACTCAGAAGCTAGGCCATGCAATGGAACAATGGAACTGGAATCTTCTCAGGTTGTTGATGCCACTTTGGATCTTGAAACCAACGCTGAGAAAGGTCTGTGCGGTTTTGATCTGAATCTAGAGGTTTGCTCAGATGATGTAGATAGCCCTGTAAATCCAATCTCCACTTCCGTCTCTGTTGTTTCTGCTTCAAGGGCTGCAGCAGCCCCTGGAGTACCTAGTACTCCTTTACAGTTTGAAGGAACTCTTGGATGGAAAGGATCTGCTGCAACAAGTGCCTTTCGGCCTGCATCACCTCGCCGGATCCCTGCAGGTGAGAAGGCTGTTTCTTCTGGCGGAAATGACAGCAGCTCAAAACAAATGCAATGTTTCCGTGGTATTGATCTAAATGTATCTGAAAGTGGAGATGATAGGGCTGCAGACCTTTTTCCTGAAAAGAAAGTTTCACTATCATCTGCTCTTCCTCTTGGGAAATCTTCTCCTGAAGATAGTTCAAGAAAATCGGAAATGTTAGAATGGGATCTTAACTGTGCAAGTGAGGAGGATGAGGCACCATCTGATTGGCGTATGGAGGGAACACTCTTGTCTCTGAGGAATGGTCATCTGAGCCAGTCGCCTTCATCATCATCATCATCAAAGCAGCCTTCATTAAGGAACTTTGATCTAAATGACCAGTCATCTTTTCTCAATGATTTCTCGAATCTGAACAACTTTAAGAAACCGTCTCAGAATTTGAATGCGTCTGGTGGAATAAAATCACGTGATTCTGTAGTGACCATCATGGGCATGAAGGTAGAGGTCAACCGTAAAGATTCTGCTGCTCAGCCTTTTCCTTTCCCAAACGGTAGGGTAGCAGAAAACGCAGTTGAGCATAATGTTGCACGAGGCGGAGGAGTTTTAGGAATGGGGTCTCCATTTCAATATACCCCTCTTCCTGCTTTTGGTTACAGTGGCATTGCTCCAGTTCCTCCCATGGCTTTCTCCTCATCGATGTATGGACCCAGTGGTCATATTCCTTACATGGTGGATTCCAGGGGGGCTCCTGTTGTACCTCAAATTGGCGGATCTGCATCAGCAATGCCACCATCTTTCTCCCAACAACCATTCATCTTAAACATGGGAAGTCCACCTGTTCCCAATGGAGTTTGGCCATCACGTAGTACTCTGGATCTTGACACTGGCTTAGTACTTGATCGTGGGAATAAAGATGTCGTAGGTCTGAGGCCATTTTTTGATCAAGGACAGGCTAGACCGATGAATGAACCCTTCAGTTTCAGCTTGCAACCCTCAACCAGCTTGAGTATTGGTGGGAAACGCAAAGAACCGGATGGTGGTTGGGAGCCTCATCATCCACCACCATGGAAGTAGACTTCATTTTGTTTCCCGCTCGTTAAACCATTTTCGGGCAGTGTCTTGTAGCAGTAGGTAAATTAAAGGTAGGGAGGGGTCTATAGTGTGATTTAAACTGGGATGGGCATAATATAGTTGAATAAAGACGCTAGATTTCTGAATGTAATATGATTCTTGATATTACTTGGGCAAAGAAGAATAGGTGCAAAAGCTTACTGATGTTCAACATGTTTCTAACTTGTTTATTCTGGACCTTCTGGTGACATTTCTCTGTTTCTCTATTATTTTCTATGTTTTTTAACTGCTCTAATGTTAGTCACTCGAGCCGAGGGTCTTCGTGAAATAACCTCTCTACCTCCTCGAGTAAGGTCCGGGTACACTCTACCCTTTCTAGACACTACTTTTGGGATTACACCGAGTTTGTTGTTGTTGCTTCCGGCGACATTTCTTAGGTCTTATCTTCACGGGAAGCGTACATGTAACTGTAACTGTTATTTACACCAAAGAAATTTATCCCTACCTCAGAGGTAAATATTGTTTTCGATAGACCCTCGAATCAAAAGAAAATGCATCCAAAGCAGTCGAGGAAGAGAGTATCTAAGCTACTGGACTTTATGCACCTTCTTATTAGCTAAAAAATAACGACTTTATTAAGTGTAATCACACTGCTTAAATAATTGCACCTATTTTTTCAGGATTTACAAAGTAAAACGAAATTTAAGTTTAGTGCAAGCTTTTAACTTTTACCAGAACTCATTGTGGGATTTTTGAGATGATAACCATGTATATATAATACGTTAGATGTCTGTTAAGACGTGCCTTTAGGCTTTAGAAAATACACAAATTTTTGAACAAAAATTTATAACCATCACCAGTTTCTATTTAAAACTTAAAACTATTTGACAAAAAAAAAAACACATAAACAACACAATAATTACTTCTGCTTCAAATGATAGATGAGTCATCTATATTCTATTTGTTCCAATCATGAAAGTAATCATTAATAATTACATTAGAATAGACGGTCTACATCAAATTTATTGAGGTGCGATCCTTTTTCTGAACAGTATAATTTTTTTTTCTTTTACATGATTAGAAATTATAATATTCAAAATAAAGGAATAAATAAAAATTTAGCCACGTCTATTCCAGCAGTTATAATTCGTCCATAATTCTTGTCCCACTTCCATCAACTCCTCCCCACGTTGCTCCACTATATCGTTACTAAAATTAATATATGTACTCGCGCGATATACGGACAATATTTAAAATCTTAAAATCATTTCTACTTCCATCCATTCCTCTTCATTTTCCATTTTCCAAAAAAAAAAAAAAATGAGAGAAATATTACACATTCAAGGAGGCCAATGTGGTAACCAAATTGGTTCAAAATTCTGGGAAGTGATATGTTCTGAACACAACGTTGATCTAACTGGTCGTTATAATAATGATGAATCATACGACGATGACATACAACTCGAACGTATTAACGTATATTTTAATGAGGCAGCTGGCGGTCGTTATGTCCCTAGAGCAGTGTTAATGGATCTTGAACCTGGTACAATGGATAGTATAAGATCAGGTCCATATGGACAAATATTTCGTCCAGATAATTTTGTATTTGGACAATCTGGTGCTGGTAATAATTGGGCTAAAGGACATTATACTGAAGGTGCTGAGTTGATTGATTCTGTTCTTGATGTTGTACGTAAAGAGGCTGAGAATTGCGATTGCATGCAAGGTTTGTTATTTGTTCTTTATGAGTTTACGTGGCACATTTCGAATTTCGAGAATTCACCTATTTTTTTTAATCAGAATTTTATTATTGTGATTTATAATATTCTTTATGTCTTGATTTGATTGATTTTGTTCTTGATGTTGTAAGTAAAGGGGCTGAGAATTGTGATTGCATGCAAGGTTTGTTATTTATTTTTTACGTGACATATTTGGAATTTCGAGAATCCACCAGGTCTTTTTAATTAGAATTCTGTTATTGTGATTGATAGTACGTATTCTTTCTGTCTCGATTTGATTGATTTTGTTTGTAAAGAGACTGAGAATTGCGATTGCATGCAAGGTTTGTTGTTTATTCTTTATTAGTTTACGTAACACATTTGGAATTTTGAGAATCTACCTGATTTTCTTAATTAGAGTTTTATTATTGTGATTTATAGTATTTTTTCTGTTTCTTTGATTGATTTTGTTGTTGATGTTGTAAGGAAAGAGGCTAAGAATTGCGATTGTATGCAAGGTTTTTTGTTTATTCTTTAGAATTTAAGTTTTGTGCATCGTCAGTGTATAGATATTCTACCCTATCAAGTAAACTTGACTTGCTATTGCAGATTACCTAATTTTTTCTTTTTTAATTTTTATGTAAATAATTAGGTAACCTGCAATAGCAGGTCAAGTTAACTGATAGTACAGAATATTTTGTACACTGACGGTGAACAAAACTTAAACTCTAGTCTTTATCATTTTACGTGACACATTTGAAATTTCAAGAATTTGCTTGATTTTTTCTTTTTTACCAAAATTTTATTATTGTGATTTATAGTATTCTTTCTGTCTCAATTTGATTGATTTTGTTCTTGATGTTGTACGTAAAGAGGCTGAGAATTGTGATTGCATGCAAGGTTTGTTATACTCTCTTCATTTCAGTCGTGTCGCATAAATTGGGATAAAGGAAGTAATTTTTTTTTAAACTTCTCCTATGTTTTTATGTTTCATTTTGGATGATTGCATAATTGTATTAATGTGCATAACTATTTATACATGGCCAAAATTATTTTTTATCTATATATTAATAGATATTGAATCCCCCTTCTACTAGTTCTTGTGTGCACTTTTGAACTCTTCTAATGAATATCTTGGCTCCAGCACTGACTGTGACACGCCTTCATGGTGAGACACATAGGAGTACAAAAAAAGAGTCGGAATTTGATCATCATAGATCATAATTGATGCACCTAATTGCAGTAATGCAGGGTAAGGTTGCAAACAATAAACTCTTGAGGTCCAGCTCTTTCCCCGATCCCGTACACAGCGAAAGCTTTAGCGTATGTGGCTGAACTTTTTATAGCTGACAAATGAGATTCTGTCACCTTATCTTTTTCCTACTTTTCGAAATGCTTTTTCCAAGAACTTATATATATGTTATATCAGAAAAAACACACACTGATCCATGGTTTTCTGAAGATATGGTGTTTATGGTGAAACAAACTTTTATACTTATATAGGATGGAGTGGTTATTGTTATAAAAAACTTCACAATATATAACACAATTGGACCAATAATGTTTAGCTTTTTGGAGTAATCTTTGTTGTTGGTTCATGAGCCAGGATTCCAGGTTTGTCACTCACTTGGAGGAGGGACAGGTTCCGGCATGGGAACGCTCTTGATATCGAAGATAAGGGAAGAGTATCCAGACAGAATGATGCTCACTTTCTCTGTGTTCCCATCTCCAAAAGTTTCTGATACTGTTGTTGAACCATACAATGCTACACTCTCTGTGCACCAGTTGGTAGAGAATGCTGATGAATGTATGGTCCTTGACAACGAAGCCCTTTACGATATCTGCTTCAGGACTCTCAAGCTCACTAATCCTACCTGTGAGTTTTCTCTCTATGTTATTTACTTATACTACTCCATTTGTTTGTCTGGTTTTGACTTGACACAGAGAATTTAAGAAAGTAAAGAGCGACTTCTGCATCTTGTAATAATATGTGATGTGGAACGTTAGAATTAGAGACTAGCCTAGCCAAAAGAGGAACGAGACATTCTTCTTGAAACACACTAAAAAGGAAAAGGAAAGTAAGACCAACAAATTGAAATGGAGGAAGTATGATCTTTTCATTTAGAGCGTTTCAAATGTTTCAACATCATTCCTAGAGTAATATTATTCTATTTAACTACCTTCGAAACAAAGTTGTTGAGTTTTTATATGATATCTTTTCTCTATCAAACTAATTTTTCTGCTCCTGAATTCGTTGATATTAAAACTTGGAGTTCAGTTAAACAACGTTGTATGAATTTAATATAGGTTTTGATAAGGATGGAGCAGTATGTTAAATTGTATCGTTCACTTTGCAGTTGGTGACCTGAACCATTTGATATCTGCAACAATGAGTGGTGTTACATGTTGTCTGAGATTTCCGGGGCAGCTGAACTCAGACTTGAGAAAGTTAGCCGTGAACTTAATCCCCTTCCCGCGTCTTCATTTCTTCATGGTTGGATTCGCGCCACTGACATCTCGCGGATCACAGCAATACAGTTCCCTCACAGTGCCAGAACTCACACAACAAATGTGGGATGCAAAGAATATGATGTGTGCAGCTGACCCTCGTCATGGACGTTACTTAACAGCCTCAGCAATGTTTAGAGGAAAAATGAGTACCAAAGAAGTAGACGAACAAATGATCAATGTCCAGAACAAGAACTCATCATACTTTGTTGAGTGGATCCCTAACAATGTCAAGTCAAGCGTGTGTGATATTCCACCAACCGGGCTGAAAATGGCATCGACATTTATTGGCAATTCGACTTCTATTCAAGAAATGTTTAGGAGAGTGAGTGAGCAGTTCACGGCCATGTTTAGGCGTAAGGCGTTTTTGCACTGGTATACTGGAGAGGGAATGGATGAGATGGAGTTTACGGAAGCTGAGAGCAACATGAATGATTTGGTCGCGGAGTATCAACAGTACCAGGATGCTACTGCAGAAGATGAGGAAGAATATGATCATGAGGGGCCTGTTGAAGAGCAGCATTATGAAGGCTAATGGCTAAGCTATTAAAATTTCATTATATTACTAATGCTGCTTTGTTTGTTTTCTGCAACTGGATTTGTTATTGTTTATGTTTTAACTTTAGCTTCATTGTAGTATTTTGGATAACTCTCTGTGTTTGTGGATGAAAATTGAATGTTAAATAATGATCTACATTGTATAGTACCCAAAGTAGTTCCACAAAGTGGGGACCGGACCTTATCCTGACCACAAATAGAGAGGCTGATTACAGTAACATCTGAAAATTTGCTTTTGCTTCGACCAATATTATGCATAAAATAAGTACATTATTTGATTGACCGCATAAGAAAAAAGTAACCGCAACATAACTCTCACGTAACAATTGAATTAAGCGATGTGAAGGTAATTCACGTACAACAATCTCTTCACGAATCACGATTAACCATCCTTCATTATTAATCATCACATAAATAATCTCAGTCCCCAGCTACATGTATGTGAACCAAACTTCATTACAAAAAAATAACCTCATTTACAATTCTTCCATCTACTTGGACTACATATGCTAATTCTACCGACGTTAATCTCACGCCTTGTCATCAAATAAGACAATGAATCGCCCCTAAAATTAAAAAAAAATTATCAATCTCTTAATTTCTTTCTATTCATCATCCTCTTCCTCCTAGCTTCTGCATATTGGGCCTTTCTTTCAGTAAGACCCATGCTATGCTCAAAGGTGAAAGCCTCCACCAAAGTGACATTCAGATCAGGAGTGCCTATTGGGCTTCTATGGTTCACAAAGCCCAGTCCATTAGCAGATGAAGGAATGGGCTGTGCTTGTAACATTGGGTACTGAAATTTATGAGGCTGGACCATAGAACTTCCCAAATTTTGGGCCGTGCTATTCCCATGCCCTTGTCCATTCAAGTTCGGCATGACCTGTAATTAGCAAGTCATGACAGAATCAAAATTTTCTCTAAGGAGTTCAAAATATGAAATAGCTAAAGAGGATATATCATCTACTCTACTAACATAAAAAGTATTTTTCATCATATATAGGCAATGTAATTTTCAGGTGAAGAGGATTCAAATGAACCCTCTTAACCTACCTAAACTTTGTTCCTGTTAGCAAGTATTCAATCCAATTCTAGCCTGATCAAATATGTCACTAAGATAAAAAAAAAATAAAAAAATCTCGAGTGATAGAACAACACCTTCATAACAAACGCAAATAATTATACTGAGTACGTTATTATTTGTTTTTTTTTTTTGTGTGAAGGTAGAGTTTCGTTACATAAAAAAGTAGACACTTTAAAATAAAAACATCGAAATTACTTTATCAATATATTTTGTCTAGACTAAATAGGATCCGGAGAAATTGTCATGATAATTCACATCGATTTCAATAAGCAAGAGGTCTTCTTTTAGTCCCTGAAAAATTATATATTTATTTTGATACCAATGATAGACATGTTTGTATATGTTGATTTTAATTCTAATAGCACAATACACAAGTATTTAAATATTTTTTTTAATCTTAATACAAATATTTAATAGCATAACGATCACTATATGGGAATTTTCATACCTTTTCTTTTATTGCTTTTAGCTCAAGATTGTAAGCTTTTTGATGGTTGTAGTGTTTTTCTACACTCTTCAATCCCTGCACAATTCCAACCAAAAAAAAAAAAAGAGTTTAGACAAAAGTAAAAAGAGGGAGTAAATAACAGAATTAACCATATAGTAGACCAACTAGTTAAATATTTCATGTTAGCAGGATTCGGAGCAGGATCACACTCTAAGGGTGTGATATAGTACAAACGATGCCACACATGCTTGAGGAGTGTCAATCGATACCTCTTGATTTTTTTGTGAATTTTCTTTTTTATATTCTGACATTCTTTAGTGAAAATTCTGGTTCCAGCACTGGATACAACCTACTCTAATTCAAGTGTTAATGACTATTTTCATGGTTTAAATCAATAACCTTTAAGTCATACAGAGACAACTTTATTGTTGCTCTAAATACCTCCTCTGATATAAGAGGGCCGACAGGTTAAAAAACAATTGCCCGATAAATTAAGTATGTTGTTTTAATAGGGTTCGGGGGAGGATGCTCCCAAGAGATGTGATGTAGCCATAAACTTACCTCAATGCAAGTACTATTGACTATTTTTACGCTTTAAATTCTTGATCTATAAATCACACACAAAATTTATGTTAATAATTCATAAATTTACTCACCCATTTGAGCGATTCTCTATTTCGAGTAAACGTCTTTATATCGCACATCAACTCCTCCCTTGTCTGCAGGTAGTAAGAATTCAAATTTCAAAAGAAAAATTCAACACTAAATTCTCAAAAGAAATAAAATCAAATATAAAACTATTTTAATCAAAATTTTCATTAAGTAAGGTTTAAATATATTAAAAAAGAATAAACTCGAACACACTATATACACAGCAAAAAATTCGAATGAAGAGGACTGCCGCCGCCGTAAGAACAAAATATATTAGAAAAATTATATTCAACAAAACTTTGGTTTAATTATCAAAGATGTCAGTTCACTAGAGTAAAATTATTTCTGGAAATTAAATTGATGACACATGAATTAGGATAGGACAAAGAGACCATACAAACATATAAACAAAATTATACGTAAACAAAGAATTGCAAAGTGTTACCTTTTTAGGACTTATTCCCTGTGAGTTTAAGTGTTCAATGAAATTGGATTCAATTTCAACATTATTAGTTTCCTCTACTTCAGCTTGAAAATTCCTATCAAAGCTTTTCGTTTTAGAACTCAACAATTTCAATACTCGAGAACGTGACTCTGATGTTTCGATTAGGTCTTTTAGATTTAGCAGAATATTGGAGACTTCAATTTCACCTTCATCAAACGAAGCAGCTTCTATAATTCTACTTTGTATTATCATGTCCCGTTCCATTTTTCTTAAGTTTTTTTTTTTGTTTCAAATTACGGATGAAAAATATGAAACAGAATATTTATGACAAAACAATTAGATTAGTATAACATTTTTTTTTTATAAGGTCAATTATTACTCAACCTTTCCTTCTTCCTTAGTATATTTAGACTGCAAGAAGGAAAAGGTTTAATTGAAAATATGATTGCCGCTACCAATTCGATTTATACTAGGAATTAGATGAACATTAAATCCTTTTTTCCAACATTTAGATATTTGAGAAAATACATTATTTCTTTTAACATTTTTAATGTTTGAGAGTTGAATTATTTCTTTTACCATTCATAATGTTTGAGGTTGAAGTGGTTAATTTACCATGAGCAAATAATATTAATTCAATTGTGAAAAAAAAATTGGTGTTGAAGAATTACTTTACTGATATTCATGTAAACCATGAAAACCGTAACATTTTTGGAAAAGGAAAGAATTTTAGTTACTTATAATTAGGATTCAATTTTTCTTTAATGCCAAAAATTCACATATAGTTTCATTAGAGTATCTATAACTAACTTTCTAGTCTAAATTTCATATTTACAATTCATAAATAAAATAAATGACTATATACAAAAAAAGAAGGAAAAGTCCATAACAACAAAAAGAGATAAAAAAAATAAAAATTTAATGTAATAAATACCCTTAATCTTCTCCAACTTTCCATTTATTTCTCTGATATAACAAATCAATAAGTATGAATTTATACATTAATTACTCCCTCAAAAGTTGATAATTTTTTGTAAAAAAAAAAATTGTGATCTACAGGAGAAAGTTGGTAATTCGTGCATACAAAATTCTGGTATATACTATTTACGCAAATTATTTTTTTACTTAAATTTATTTATTGAAATCCTTTTTTGAATCTAATCCGCAATAAAAATTGATTCAATTTCAACATAATGAAAATCGATTTTATTATTGGTTTGAATTAGATTTTTGAAATTGAATGCATAATATAAACTTCAAACACTTTCAAATTGTCAATTTTGTAATTACTATTATTTTTGTATACAATAACTTCAATTGTAATTTTGTGTTTCAATTTTCGTATTCAATTTTTATTTTCGTAATTTTGAATTTTTTTCACGGAAGTTATTAAAAGGTTATAATCCTTGTTTGTGTTAGTTTTTTTTTTCTTTTCTAAATCCCATTTGTAATTGCAATTTGTGTGATATATTCATTCATTACTCTACTACATATTTCATAATATACATATTGACAATCTTTTAATATTTTTTTATATATATCTATTAATAATATATTTGAATTTTTGTATATTTGTTAACATAAGTGTATAATTGTATTTGTATATCTGTTTAAAAGGTTACAAAGATTATTTTTATTATTTGTATATCTATTGTTTGTATATATATATATATTAGTTTACATAAATTTGATATTTGTAGATATGTTGTTTGTATATCCATATATACAAATAAAGTATACATATATTCAAATCAAAACTGATTTTTATTATTTGTATATCTATTGTTTGTATATATGTATATACAAATTTGAATGTTGTTTGTAAACGATATTGCAAACGAAATATACATAAATTCAAATCAAAAGTGTTGTTTATTATTTATATATCTATTGTTTGTAGATCTGTATATACAAATTTGAATGTTGTTTGTAAACGAAATATACATGCAAACGAAAAATACATATCTGTATATCTGTTGTTTGTATATCTGTATGTACATATATGCAAACGAAATAAACATATACATATATGTTTATTATTTGTATATCTGTTGTTTGTATATATGTATATACAAATTTGAATGTTTTACATAGTAACAAATTTGAATGTATATACATAGATGCACTCTAAAACTGTATATATCTGCATATGCATTATTCTTCAAAATGTATATGTGAAAGTTAGCTGTATATACATATATGTAAATTGTATATACATATATCAAAAATACAAACTTTATATACATACATACACTCTAACTCTGTATATATATGCATGTATTATTCTACAAAAAAAAAAGTATACGTATCTACATATATTGAAACAAAAATGTTTATTGACCAACAATTCTATTTCATGAGAATATATACAAAAAAACCTCGTAATCATTGTAAACTTCATTGCTCCCCCTTTTAGATTTAGATACCTTAAAATATTTTTTCCTTTCCGCCTTGCTAGAAGATGCAAAATTCTTTCCTTTTTTTTTTGATCATCCATAAAAAAAAAAATGGGGGAGTGACTTACATAATATATAAAAATTTATATTATAAATAAAAATCCGCAAAAATAAAAAAATTATAAAAACGGGGGAGTGCTCCCCCTTTTCTATTTTTTTTGGTAAAATATATGAACAACGGAGAAATTTAATGACGAACTGACATAATATATAAAAATTTTTAAAAAATTAAATCTAATGTCAATAAATATCCTAAACTGATTTTTTGTGGTGAAAAATCCGCAAAAATAATTTATCACAGAAAAATTAAGAATTATATTTTGTGATATTAGAGTGACTTTGAGAGAAAAAAATTGAAGAAAATCTCTTGAATAATCATGTATTATGATGTTGCCAATGTTGTCGTTTCTTTAATTTAAAATCAAGAATATTAGAGTGATTTTGAGAGAAAATTAAGGAAAAAATAGTTGAAGAAGATATCAAAAAAAATCTTGTGTTTTGATATTCCATTGTTGTCTTTTTTTGAGTCAATAGGATAGAAAGAGAATACCAAAAATAAATATATGAGAAAGAAAATTGATATATACAAATCTTAATATATTTATATATAGGGTCCACAAAAAAAAACTGACTTTTAAATGCCAAATGACCATGAATTGTAAATTTTTAAAACATTAACCATATTATGTAATTAATATTGTATTTTATCTATAATATGAAATTTTTCCTCTTTTTTTTTAATCATAAATTACATTTATATAAAAAGAAAAATGTATAACCTTTAAAATTACCTGATCGTATAAGAAGTTTAGTACACACAATGCACAAAACCTAAACTCATTAATTATTAGTGTTTAGGATCAGTACATGTGCGTATAAAGCTTTCAACGACAGGTAGATTAAAAAGAACTTTTAGGCTTGTGAAAGAATGAAATTTTGATGTTCTTTAACGGAAAATTTTAATATGGGCCTCATGCACCACATCATATTTGCATGCCCTATTATTTTGACACATAAGCTTTGTGGCCCATCTATCAAAACAATTCTCTCTCTCTTTTCATATTTCTTTACCTTCTCATTTCTTTTTTTAGACAACTCATCTTTTTGCTATTTTGTTTTAGAGCTAATTTTTATTTATGGTCTTTTTTTGTCTTTCTTTATTCTTGCTTTTCAATTTTTTTCGTGCTCGTGATATTAATCAAATTAATGATTTTTTTTATTTTTCTAATTCCTACTTGTAGATATTTGCAATCAAATAAAATTTATATAGTATTTTTTTTATTTTAATTTATTTGTTTCACTTTTCTATAAGTTTATTTAAAAAAGAATGTCTTTTTCATTTTTTTTTTAAATTTTAACTGTTTATATGACATGTTTAAAAATCACAAAAGTTAAAGAGTACTTTTATATATTTTATATATTTTAAATTTAAGATCAATTAAGAGCCCGTTTGTATAGAATTAAAAAATAACTTTTAAATTTATGTGTTTAAAAGCTGAAAATAAGTGTTTAGAAATTAAGCAGATAAATATTTGGATAGAAGTGTTGACTACTTGGGGTCATTTTAAGAGCCTTTACTTGTTCCATACTACTTGGGCGAGTTCAAGGTTACTGAGAGGGTAAAAGTTGTCTTCTCCCAATTTGATTACCATGAGAAGGTGTGGTGTGATGTTTTTTCCTTAACCTATGGTCATATGAGCTTGGGTGCCGATTGGTATGCTAACGTGCAAAATTGGCCTAATGTTGTAAGAGACCAATGGGGAAATCACCTCATAACGTACTTTCTACCCAAATCGCAAAGAGAAATGCTTACCTGCTCCAATCCGATTTATGATGAGAGACAAAAGATTGAGAGGAGTAAGGAAGTGCAAGGTGGTAATCCAAGAGTGGAAAAAGGAGAGGATATATGGAGCGAAGTGAGGGGATTGCCACAAAACCGTGCTAACATTGGTTGTCCTTCCATTTCTAAGGACATTTGTGTAGGTACCAACATGGCAAGCGAAGGCGAACAATCCAAAAGGAAGTTGCTTCCCAAGCTTGTGGAGGACCTTCACCTCATGGCAAGGAAGAGTCTTCTCAAGATCTTAAAGGTAAAATAGCTAACTCTTACACTTTAGTGCATGTGAATAACAATTGTGTGGCTAGTAAGCCATTGAGTGTGAGTAGTATCTTACTTATTTATGAGTCTAATGATTCCTTTCCTCTTGTTGATGATGTACATATTGTGAGTTTGGATACACTAGTTGATCCTATTGATGACGAAATTGACTCTTCTTGTAAGATCAATTTATGTCCACCTAGTATTGAAGCCTATATGTTGAACGGAAGTACATCGTCTTATGTAATTGGTGTTGATCAACTTGTTTATGAAAATTGTCCCCCACTTGAGTATGTGTGTGATGTGCTTAATAGAACTCAAGTGAGTGAAGTATTTAAAAATGTTGGTCTACAAAGTGGGAGTGAACCCCAGATCTCTTCTTGGGGTAATCTTGTGTTTGGAACATCCTTGAAACTTGATATTGATCATTTAGAGTGTGAGGAACTTGCTTATTCCAAATATGTCTGTGAGGTAGATCACACTCTCTTTAGGTGTAATGTCTTGTTTGAAGATGATTTAAACACTTCTAATAAAGCTAGTGGTGAAAATGATGGTATAGCTTGCCTTGGAAGCTATAGCCTATATGCTAACCCACTTTGGTGTGACAACATTCCTTCTAAAGATGGAAATCTCTTCTTGGAAGATGAGAGTACTCTTAGGGGTAAGGAATGTGTAGTTGCGGAAGCTACTTCTTCTTTTACTTTGTGTGACTTTATTGTTGAGAGTACTCATAGTTCTTATTGGGAAACTAGTAGGGAGTACACACATGAGGGCACCTTGGAAGAATTCGATTTGAGTGATACTTTTCTTTACTCTCTATTTGCTTTGGATGATATATATGCTATTATAGAGAGTATGTCGTTTAGTTTGGGAGTAGACCACGGGAAAGGGGAGTGTTGTCTAGACCCGTGTCTATAGCTACTTTTCCCATTTGAC
>NC_061122.1:221471832-221511188 GCF_002878395.1 Capsicum annuum | reverse complement strand
TGTATTCTTGTTGTGTTTGTCGAATCTGAGTGAGGTCTCCATTTGGTCCACGATTTGTTGTGATTTGTGGACTATTTTAGAGGGTGTATTGGACTGTTTTGTGGCTGTTTCGTGTTCCTCTTGTTTGTCTTGTATCATTAACCAATCCTCGAAGGATGAGGACTCACTACAACTGCTGCTGAGTAGCACAGAAACGGACTAGGTGCAATATGAAATTGAGCGTCCGAACTTATATTATAAGACAATATAGCAAAAAGAGAGTATGCAATCAATACTTTGAATATACTGAATATGCAGGATGGGAAGGCTAACTGGTATATCTGAGCATGCATGCAAGAAAATGTAAACTGAAGGCAAGACCAAGTATAAACATGTGTTGAATAAATTGAATAACTGGATAACTGAATACTAGGCCATGCATACCTGAGCTGAAACATAAACTAAATATATATAAATATTGAAACATACCAGAGACTGTAGGAGATAACTACAACTAACATACCCTAATTTGAGCAAAATCGGGGTCCAACTTGTAACCCCAGTTGGATGGGTGCTAGTACCTTGTTAAGTGTACCAACACTGGCTGGCGTGATCCACTCAACTGATGTCCCTAAGGACTAGGATGTCAAGCCTAAACTGAAAGGTGATCCCCTACGGTGGCTCCATAGTTCTAGAACTTAGGGACTGCTACTAACGATCTTAAGCCTAACTGACGGGTGAGTTGTCATCCCTGCGTTCACTCTGTTCTAAGTATTACTTCCAACTGAAAGACACTGAAGTATAACTGATACATGAACTGATAACTGATATGCTTAAGTCATGGTATTCTGAAAATAACAATACATGTACATTCTAAAATACTCAACAACATGTAAGCTGATATATGCATGAGTTCCTAAGTACCAAGTGTTCATAACTTACCAGCACAGACTAATGCAACTGAACATGATAAGGATAAAATTGACCATGCTATGGAAAGAGAGAAGTATCGATTACCCCCTGAATTTTTCATGTTTTATTCATGGTATACCTGAACTTTGACTAGTCCTAAGTACCCCCGAACTTGTTCTTTTAGTATGTCGCATGTCCCTTTTACGCTGATGTGGCAAAATATTTGAGTTCAACCTCCATCACGCACGTGATGGAGGTATTTTTATGCCAAATCGGTATTTTTAATGATAAAAAAATAAAAAAAATCTATTTCCTTTAATTTTTTCAAAAAATTTAACTATCCCTCTCCCTATTTATTATCCCTCTTCTTCCATTACTTTCAATCGAAAAAAAATTCATCCGTTTATTACTTTTGTAAAACTCCAGTTTATTAATTAGTTTATGAAATAAAAATTTCATCCGTTTATTAATCTTGTAAAAAAATTATTTTATTAATCTAAAAAAAATAATCTATTTATTAATTCAATCTAAAACTCCAGTTTCCATTCCTATGAAACTCCTTCATTTTTGTAATCTTAATTATATATATCATATGAGTTATTGTAACTAAAAAAATGTACTCAATATCGAAGAAAATATTTTAAACAATATTAACAAAACAAATACTAAAGAAACTAAGACACATACTTATAATAAATGTAGTTATATTAGTTATCAGTTTTTAATTCCTAATGATTTAATTTTTTATCTAACCGATAAGAAAATACCAATAAAAAAGAAAAAGTAGTAACTAACATGAAAAGAAATCGAATCTTAGTTGCTACAAAAATCCTACTTATATATATATATATATAATAATAATAATAATACTAATAATAATAATTTAATATAATCTTATTGGATTATTGGTTTACCCAATAACTTAATAAAAAAATTAAAATTGAATTAATAACCCAATGATTTTTTTTATAAAATCATTAAAAAATCATTAACCCAATAACGATAAATCAATAACATTTTTATCGGTTTGATTTTTGTACACCCCTAACTTAAATTATAATTTCTTAATCCATTAATTATAATAAGAAATGTATTTGTGCATGTGACTCTCCTCAAAATCCTAATCAAAACACTAATCGAAAACTACTACGAAACATTAACCGAAAAAAATAATTTCAAATTATGAAACACTTATCGTAAAAAAATAATTTAATATTTTTAACACAAAAAAAAATATAAATTTTTAAATAATAGCTTACTTGATCGACGAAAATTATTCCTTTCACTATTTTGGTGTAAAGAAAAATTAAAAAATATAATTTTTTTTAGAGAGAAATCTAATAATTAAGGGTAGAAATGGGTTATTTTTTAATATAGGATAAATATAAGGGAAGTAAATGGTATTATCCACGTGGACAGCCACATCAACATTTTTATCCACGTGTCCATGCGTGTATTACACGCAGTGGACAGTGGCCCGAAAAGGGTGGTGCGACATACTAAAAGAACAAGTTCGGGGTTACTTAGGACTAGTAAAAGTTCAGGTGTACCATGAATAAAACATGACAAGTTCAGGGGGGTAATTGATACTTCTCTCCTATGAAAAATCATTAATAGTACTCAATATTTCAATAATTAATTATGGTATGAACAATTGTAATTATCAAACATATGAAAAGATTGTTCTCATGGGGGAAACATAATTTTCATGGTTCATAACCAAAACAACTGAGAGAGAGTTGATAAAATTCATTTTTGACTTGAAATCTCATAAAAAGGGAGAGAATGATTTGCACTTGTTAATTTAGGTAGTTCTTGGGACTCAATGGATGAAAGGGACCCATTGATGAAATCCCACATACCTAAAAGTGGAAGCCTTGGAGAAATCCTTGGAATTTGTGAGGTGTTAGGTTATTTTAATCCCTCATTAAATGATGTTAGGGTGCCCAAACGACGTGAGTTTGGGATTATAAGAATGGAAATTTATCGAAAAGTCCCTTTTAAAACGTGCAGGAATTTCTAGTTCCAGTCATTACGACTTACCACGCGACTCATTATGATTGGTTATGAGTCATGATCTGAGTCGTAACCTAAAGTTATAGGATCTTGGGTCCATTCTTCTATGACTATGACTCCTCTCCTAACGACTCATTACGACAGATTATGAGTCGTTAGGTGGAGTTGTAGTCTTAGGCTTGGGTTTTGGATCCTTTATTATTCAGGTGACGAGTTCATAAAATGACTCATAATGTCTGATAATAAGTCATGTACTGGACTCATTACCACTGGACTGGGTTCTTGGCTCAACACTGTTGTAATAACGAGTCCCTCCTTACGACTCGTAGCCACTAGTAAGGAGTTGTTGGGTGGGGTTGTTATCACTGGGCTGTTTGCTGAGGATTTTTTCTGTTGTGCTGATGACTCTTCGTAATGACTCGAAATTCCACATGGCTAAGATTTAGAGATGAATAAGAATATTGTGATCCCCCATGAAAAGGTTAAGTTTTTAGGCTCTCTGGTAACTTTTGGGCCCAATTTGTATTTAGGGCCTATAAATAGCTAGGTCTTTCTTTATTTTAGGTTTCGATGATTTTGGATGATTGCATGCACTTGTAGGTGTATTTAATTGAAGCTTGTTTGGAGTTTCATTGATACGTGAGAAACGTGGGTGCTCAGGAATCCATTCCTGTTGGGTCCTCGTACGGGGTTGGTGTTATCGGTGATTGATAGAAAAGTCTTAGGGTTTAATATACACTTTGGTTGTCCTCTCTTTGTCGATTTGTGTCAATCTTCTATCCTTTTACCCTTTTGTGTTTTGCCTCGTTTTTTCTTATTTTTCTATATTTTTGTGTTGTTTTTGTTGTCCATATTTTGATTCGTATCACATCACATGGGTCGTAGCCACTGGCAGCTGACTGATACCTAAGGAAAAATCAACAGAACTTTTTGCCACGATATCGAATTTAGGCAAGACTTGTGGCATTAAAATGCTAACTTAATGGCCTATATTTTGAGGGGTCTAAAGCTTAAAAACCTGGGATATTATAATATTTACCCTTTGGGATCATTCATTCTCGAATGAAACTATCTGAGCTGGATTACTAAGGAAAAATGAGACCATGAATTGAACACTTATGAGCTGAATCATGACTTAACATCTAAATTTGTAACTGATGCATGAACTGGACTAAACTCATGAATAAGTGCTATGACAGGAGGATGGTTGGATAACTGAGATAGAAATAAAAGAATTAATTAATTAAGTAAACTATTTCCTCAAGCTGAAATTGGATTCGAAGAGAAAAAGTAGGGGTACTTAGCTCGCATATCAGCCTCTGCTTCCCAAGTATCTTCCTCAATTGACTGGTTCCTCCACAAGACATTTACCAAGGCGACCTCTTTGTTCCTCAACCTATGAATCTGACGGTCAAGGATCTCAACTGGGACTTCCTCGTAAGAGAGGCTATCTTCTACGCACACACTTTCTAAATAAACTACTGGTGTTTGGTCACCAATGCATTTCTTCAATAAGGAGACATGAAAATCGAATGCACTGATGATAAATCTTTAGGCAACTCCAACTCATAGGCTATCTTACCAAAACGGCTCAAAATCCTACATAGCGAGGACTGAGCTTTCCTTTTTATCGAACCTCTTCACCCCCTTTAAGGGAGAAATATTCAAGTAAACAAAATCCCCAACATCAAACACAAGTTCCCTTCTCCTCATATTTGCATGGGATTTTTGACGACTCTGGGTTATTTTCAATTTTTTGCTAATCAGCTGAACCTTCTCCATAGCCTCGTACACTGAATCTGGCCCTATCAAAATAGCCTCAACAACCTTAAACCAACCAATAGGATGCTTACACCTCCTACCATTAAGATCCTCAAATGGAGCCATCTGAATACTGAAATGATAATTGTTATTATAAGTAAACTCAATCAATGACAAATGGGCATTCCAACTACTCTTAAACTCAAGAACACACGCCCTCGACATAAGCTCTAAAGTATGATGGGTCCTCTCTACTCGACCATCTATCTGCGAGTGAAAAGTTATACTGTGATGAACTAGGTACCAAGGCCTTTCTGAAAAGCCTTTAAAAATGTGAGGTAAACTGGGTACCTCTATTTGATATCGTGTAACTTTACCAACTCCCTGAGAATCCTCAGTTGAATATGAAGTATTGAATGGTAGGATATAGGCTAACCTAGTCATTCGGTCTATAACTGTCATGCCTTGATTTTTGTCAAAGGTCAAAACGAGCACGACATTATGAGCTCCAAAAGAATAAATTAATTTGTACAAAGTCGCCACCTAATTTTTAAGGAAAATAAGGAAACCTATTTATTTTATCAACATGTATGACTCGTGTTTTAATCTACGAAATCAGTTTAGATTCTAGGTAAGGGTTCAAGTTATTTCGAAGGGAAGGAGTTAGGCACCCTTCAAGATCCACAAATATGGTTCCCGGCCAGACTTAGATTTATAAAAAGATAAAAAAAAAAAATCTATGTGTATATATACAAATATAAAATGTGTATTAAAATTATATAAGTAATTTATATATAAAAGATGTACAAATTACTTATCTTATAGTAAAACTATGTATAAAGTATATGTGAATAAAAATATATATAAGAATGTATATGAAAATATGTATGAAAAATGAAAAGATTAAATAAAAAAAAAATTGTTCAATGGAAAAGTCTAAGTGATACTTTAGTGTCAAAACATGAATTATTTACTTAAATAATCTAAATTAATTTGATATAAATATTGACGATCTAAATTTACCTAAACGCACAATGGATTGTGTAAATAAGAAACATCTCACCCAACGCCCCCAAAAAATAAAGTTTTCACTATAATTACATTTGTACAAGTATAAGAATATAAAGAAAAAATATGAATACAAAATTCACTCCTTTCTTGAATGCCCTTTCCGATATACAAAATTCACTCCTTTCTTGAATGCCCTTTCCGATATGTATTTCTGAGAACCTGTACAAACCGAGGGGAGGTTGAGTCAGCAGCTAGTTTTTCCGGAATAGGAAGAAAGGATGCTATTGAATCTTGTTGTTGAAGGGCATTTTAGCAATTAGACGGACAATTGTAGTAAAATGTTAGTAACAACTAAATAATTACCAAAATAAATTGAAAAGATATGTATGCACATATGTATTTAAAAATGTATTTTTTTTTGTTAAAAAAAAAAAAAAGCGGACTCAGATAAAGTTTTATAATATTTAAAAGATTTCGTCATCACCCAAAATATTTATTTTGCAATGTATTTATATACGTAATATTCGTCTTTTTATTTGTGAAGGCCTCAAAAATCGACGGAGAATTTTTTCATCAGCCAGTATTGTAGCACAGATAAAGTATATCAATAGCACAGAGAAAATAAAATCACTAATAAAATTAAATAACATGATATTATTTTCAGTGGTGGTAGTGGGCTATCGGATCTGGAGTGTGTTTATCGGGGAGGTCTCCGAATCTGGTATGACAGTGGTGGCTGGATCTGGTGGCTGGTGGGATCTGGAGATTTTTTTCTTTCTTTTTTTTATCTGTGTTTGTGCATGAAGTCTATGTGGAGAAGAAGGGAAGAGAAAAATGGAGTTTTTGTATTGAAAAAAAATAGAAGAAGATGAAAATTGGAGTGTTGTGATCTATTTCTTGTTCTTCTCCGTTAGTGATGTGTGTGTATGTGAATATATTGTGAGAGAATGTGGTATTGTGTGTGAATTCTCAAAAGGTGTGTGTGAAAAATGACTATTTTTTTGTTGACAAGAATGGAGGGGTGCATGTGGGAGGTGTTAGGTTAGTAGGTGAGTTTTTGATCAAAAGGAAGGAAAAAGAAAAGAAGATAAAAATGATGATGGAAATCCAATGTGGGAGGTGGGGTAGGTGGAGTGTTAGGTGGAGTATTAACTGAAAATGAATTTTTAAGTCGGATAAAATTATACTGTGCAGTAAAAATTACAGTGTTGTGCTTTGTACGTATGCAAATAACTGTGCAAAAAATGATAAACTGATAAAAATCTCAATATATAGAAAATTATCAATAAATTATGTAAAATTAAGATATGACAAGGATTGCTAAAAATAAAATAAAATATGACAATTATCAACAATTTATTAACAATTGCAAAAATTTGTGAAAATTGCATTTTATGTCATTTAACGGCCAGGAAGCCTAAAAATGCTAGTTTTCAACATGAAGAGCCAAAATTGGGTGTCAACAATAACAATTCAAATAGAATCATGTTACTGACGCGTATGGGGAAACCCAATAATGAAGTTCATATTCACCACTTCCCACTTTCAAATAGGGATACTAAATTCCTAAAGCGTACCACTAGGTTTGTGGTGCTCAACCTTAACCTGTTGACAATTAGAATACTTAGCCACGAATTCCGCAATATTCTTCTTCATGACATTTCACCAATAGATTTAACGCAAGTCGTGGTATATCTTGGTAGCCCCTGGGTGAATAGAATATCGAGAACCTTGAGATTCGGATAACATTCGCTGCCTCAAACCGTCCACATCTGAACTATATAACCTACCTTGACAATGAAGAACACCATCTCCCCTTAAGAGAAAACCTCAACCTTCTAATTTCGAAATGCATCCTTCAACTTAAGCAAACTAGGATCACTATCTTGCTTTTTCTTTACTTCAGAAACTAAAGAAGATTCTGAACCCATACACTACCTTTGACCGAATCAACCGACCATTTAATAGTCCAAATCTGATTATTTTAAGTTTGATGAATCTCGCGAACTAGCTCTTTCTTATCATACTCAACATGGGCAATACTTTCCATAGATAATCTGCTAAGGGAATCAACCACTACTTTAGCCTTACCTGGGTGATACAAGACATTCATATCAAAATCCTTCAACAGTTCTAACCACCTTCTCTGACAAAGATTTAAGTCTTTTTGAGTGAACACATACTGAATGCTTTTGTTATCAATAAACACATCCATGTGAACCCCATATAGATAATGCCTCCAAATCATTAAGGCAAAGACAACTTTTGCAAACTCGAGATAATGAGTTGGGTAGTTCTTCTCATGGGGTTTGAGCTGTCTAGAGGTATGGGCTATAAATTTGCATCGCTGTACTAGCACACAATCAAGACCAACTTTGGAAATATCTCAATAAACCATGAAACCATCTGAACCTTTTAGTAGTGTCAAAACTGGGGCGGAAGTGAGTCGAGTCTTCAACTTCTGAAAACTCTTCTCGCAATAATCGAGCCACTAAAATTTAACTTTCTTCTAAGTCAGTCTGAACATGGGAGAGGAAATAGAGGAAAATCCTTCAACAAACCATCTATAGTAACCGGCTAAACCCAAGAAACTTCTTTTATCTGATAGAGAGATGAATCTAGGCAAGTTTCTTACTGTTTTGGTCTTTTGAAGATCAGCCCAAATGCCTTAATCGAAAATAATATGACCAAGGAAAGCTACTGATTTTAACTAGAATTCATACTTATTGAACTTATCAAACAACTGGTGATCTTTAAGGGTCTGCAAAGCAATCATCAAATGGTCTGCATGCTCACCTTTACTATGGGAATAAACGAGGATGTCATCTATGAAGACTATAATGAAAATGTCCAAGTACTGCTTGAACACTTTGTTCATCAAGTCCATAAAAGCTGCAGGAGCATTCATTAGTCCAGAAGACATAACTACAAACTCAAAATGACCAGATTGAGTTTTAAAAACTATTTTCGAAATGTCACAATTTCTAACTCTAAGCTGATGATAATCGAATCTGAGGTCTATCTTAGAAAAATAAGTTATACCCTAAAGTTGGTCGAGCAGGTCATCAATCCTGAGAATGGAATACTTATTCTTGATTGTGACTTTGTTCAACTGACGGTAGTCGATGCATATTTTGAGAGAACCTTCTTTCTTGTGCACGAAAAGAATTGGAGCACCTCATGGAGGACACTAGGTTTGATGAAACCCTTATCTAAGAGATTTTTCAGCTGTTCTTTCAATTCCCTAATCTCGGATGGAGCCATTCTGTAAGGTGGAATTAAAATAGGCTAAGTATTTGAAATGGGATCTATTTTGAAGTCGATTTCCTACTCGGGAAAAACTTTGGGAAGATCTTCAGGAAATACCTCTAGGAACTCATTCACTATTGGGAATGACTCAAGACTCAAGAATTTAGATCTTGAGTCCTTGAATTAAATGAGATAATAGATATAACCCTTGGAAATTATTTTTCTCCCCTTAAGGAAAGAGACACACTGACCTATTGGCACTGAGGTACTACCCTTCCATTCTACGACCGGCTCATTTTGTAACTAAAATTGAACTATTCTATTTCTACAGTCAACTGAGGTATAGCAAGAGTAGAGCTAATCCATACTAAGAATGACATCAAAATCTGTCATCTCTAATTCTACAAGATCAACTGAGGTGACTTTTTGGGATACTTTGACTGGGCAATTTCTGTATACCCGTCTAGCTATAATAAAACTTCCAACTGGAGTAGAAACTAAGAAGGATTCTGCAAGAATTTAGGGACTAGGCATCAAAATCTACTGCTATATAAGGAGTCATGAAGGAAAGTGTGGCTTTGTGATCTAACAATGCATACACATGGAGATGAAAGACTGATAACGTACCAATAACCACATCAGGAGAATCCTCCAGATCCTGACGAGTCTAAAGGGCATAAAGTCAATTTTGACGCCATCCACTAGTTGCACTAGAATTGACACCCTGCTAAGTAGGGAGACCTGTTGGTGCTGCTAAAAAGTTTTCCTGATTCTGGAGATAATTATTTCTACCTTTTTGTCCAACTGTCGGATACTCTCTTATCCCGTGGCCTAACTTACCACATTCGAAACAGGCATCACTTCCGGCCATGCACTCATCCTTGTGGTTCTTACCATACCTGTTGCAGACTGGGTTGGTGTGACCATTATTCACACTATCCTAGGATATAAAGCCTGGTGCTCTATTATGAGTATCCTTCCTAAACTTAGGTATCGTAGCATTGGCAGAAGATGGGTCTGGTGCTGAACAAGAATGATCCCTACTATCTGACCTTAGTTGAGAGAAATTGAAGCTACCAGTTTGGCCCTTTTATTCTCCCTTTTTTTTCTTGAGCTTTTCCTCATCAATCTGTTGAGCATGAACCATCAATCTAGAGAGGTCCATATCCTTAATCAATATCGTCGTTATGCACTCTTAACTACATCCTCCAATATCCCAGATACAAACTTGCTCATTTAGGCCCTAGAATCAGCCACCATATTAGGAGCATACCTCGCCAATCGAGTAAATTCGAGTGAATACTTCTTAAAACTCATATTGCCCTACTTCAACTTAATGAGCTCTTGCACTTGGACCTTTCTCAACACAAATAGGAAGAACCTATCCAGGAAAGCAGCTGCAAACTCATCCCATTCTACAGGCCCTGCATTGGCACCTCTGTCCTCCTTCCACTACTTAACCTAGGTGTGAGCCACCCCTTGCAATTGGTAAGCAGCTAAGTCAGCACTCTCACGCGGAGTAACACCCATGATATCAGTCACCTTTTGCACATAATCTAAAAACTCTTATAAATCCTCCTTAGACTTAAATCTAGAGAACACTCGAGAATTCATTCGAGTGAAATCTCGAATCCTGGTTGCTGTCATGTTCCCTACAGAGTTGGTTGGGACAATATTCTGCTGGTCATTTTAGACATTCATAGATTGGACAAGTGCTATGAAGGCAGCCTTGAGCTCAGCATGGGAGACGAGCTCATTCAGAGAATTTTTTGGGATATGTGGCGGTGCTGAATGGTCCCTATTCCTCCTCATATTAGCCCTTCTTGGAGGCATTTTCTGTAAACTTGTAGAGGATGAATTAAAAGAGTAAATTCAATAGAGATTTCGCTCCATCGCACGACATGAACAAAGAAAGAAATAAAACTTTCCTAAAATGTTTCATAACCTCTCATCCATAAGTAGGCACACTTCACACCCATAGACAAGACTCTATTTAGCACGTATTTCTAACACCCTAGGATACTTTAAACCTTGTACTCTAATGCCATGTTTGTCACGACCTAAGACTACCCCTAGTCATAACATGGTGCTTAGTGTCATAAGTGACCCTAAGCTAACCCATGATCTGGTACCTGCTATGAACACTGAAGAAAATAACAAAATACTATGCGAAAGCTAAATGGGGAAATCCAATAGTAAATAATAACAAACATAATGTTGCTCATTTCTGAATATCTTATAAAATTGGAAAACGTGTCTGACTGTCTGAAAACCTCCAAAACATTAGGAGTTGATGGGACAAACCCCCAACTAACTTCGACTGACTGAAATAAAATAAAGTGCTAAAGATAAAAACTGATAATTAGTCCTCGAAGGATGAGGACTCACCATAACTGCTGCTGAGTGAAAAAAATAGACTAGGTGTGATCTGAAACTGAGCATCCGAACCTATATTATAAGACAATATAACAAGAAAGAGAATATGCAATCAGTACTTTAAATATACTGAGTATGTAGGATGGGAAGGCTAACTGGTATATCTGAGCATGAATGCATGAACATGTAAACTAAAGGCAAGACCAAGTATAAACATGTGCTGAATAAACTGAAAAATTGGATAACTGAATACGAGGTTATGCATATCTGAGCTGAAACATAAACTAAATATATATAAATATTGAAACTATACCTGAGATTGTGGGAGCTAACTACAACTAACATACCCCAATTTGAGCAAAATTGGGGTCCAACTTGTAACCCCAGTTGAATGGGTGCTAGTACCTTCCCAAGGGTACCAACACTGGCTTGCGTGATCCACTAAACTGATGTCTCTATGGACTAAGGTGTCAAGCCTAAATAAATGAGTGACCCCCTATGGTGGTAGCATAGTTCTGGAACTTAGGGACTGCTACTAACGGTCTCAAGCCTAACTGACGAGTGAGCTTTCATCCCTGCGTTCACTCGATTCTAAGTACTACTTCTAACTGAAAGACGTTGAAGTATAACTGATATATGAACTGATAACTGATATGTTCAAGTCATGGTATTCTGAAAATAACAATACATGTACAATCTAAAATACTCAACAATATGTAAACTGATATATGCATGAGTTCCTAGGTATCGGGTGTTCATAATCCACCACACAAACTAATGCAACTGAACATGATAAGGATAAAATTGACCATGTTATGGAAAATAATAAATAGTACTCGATATTTCAAGAACGGACCATGGTATGGACAATTGTAATTATCAAACATATGAAAACACAATTCTCATGGGGTAAACGTAATTTTCATGGTTCATAACCAAAACAACTGAGAGAGGGAGTTGATAAAATTCACACTTGACTTAAAATCCCATAAAAAGGGAGAAAGGATTTGTACTTGTTAATTTAGGGAGTTCTTGGGAATCAATGGGTAAAAGGGACCCATTGATGAAATCCCACATACCTAAAAGTAATCCTTGGAGTTGCTGTTCTGGAGAAATCCTGGTTTACTCTAAGGAAGAAAGGAAATACTTTTTTTTCTAAGAGAAGTGATTTTAGGATTTATGAGGTGTTAGGGTATTTTAATCTCTCAATAACTGATGTTAGGGTGCCCAAACGACGTGGTTTGGGGGTTATAAGGATGGGAATTTATCAAAAAGCCCCTTTTAAAACATGCAGGAATTTCTGGTTTCAGTCGTTATGACTCACCCCATGACTCATCATGATTGGTTACAAGTTATGGTCTAAGTCGTAACCTGAGGTCCTGGAATCTTGGGTCTATTTTGCTATGATTATGACTTCTCTCCTAATGACTCGTGAAGATTGATTACGAGTAGTTAGGTTGAGTTATAGTCTGAGTCTTGGGTTTTGGATCCTTTATTGTTCAAGTGACAGGTCCATACAATGACTCATAATGTCTGATAACAAGTCATGTGCTGGACTTGTTGCCACTGGACTGGGTTCTTGGCTAAGCACTGTTGTGATAACGAGTCCCTCCTAACAACTCATAGCCACTAGTAATGAGTCGTTGGGTAGGGTCGTTATCACTAGGCTATTTGCTGGGGATCTTTATTATTGTGATGACGACTCCTCGTAACTTCAGGTAGCGACTCGTCACGTGGGTCGTAGCCACTAACAGTTGATTGATACTTAAGGAAAAATTTGCATAACTTTTCGCCACGATATCAGATTTAGGTGAGACTTGTGGCGTTGGAACTCTAACTTAATCAACTTAATCACCTATATTTTGAGGGATCTAAAGCTTGAAAACTTGAGGTATTAGAGATTTGTGTTGCAGGTTATCCAATTTTGTATAAAAATTTTGAAAAAGAAAAAGTTTGATAGTCTGCAATAGCAGATCAAGTTTACCTGATAGTGTAAAATATTTTATATACTGACAATGCACAAAACTTAAATTCTTATTATTACTACCGCAATATCAAAACGATTGATCAATCTTAAAACATATTTAATTTAAACTCCATCGCACATCTAGTGTCGCGTGTATCCTCAGAGCTAGTGGGGTTTTTTTTATCATAATTTTGATCACTGATCAGTCAAACTTTGACGGATTATATAAATCATATTTTCAAAGGCAAATTTTATCGTTGGTGGGTCTTAATCAAGAGTAGTAAAAAATGACAAATGGTCCTTAATACGTCCGTTGTTTATTACTTGTCACCTTTTGTTACTTCCTTGTTGGTCCAACATGTTAAAATTTTCAAGGTCAATCTTTCTCTAGTGCTGATCGATTTCAAGCTTTAAATCGAAGGTCTATCGAAAATGATTTCTCTATTTTTAAAGTAAGAATAAGATTTCTATATATTTTTTGTTTTGATGATTTGACAAACCTGTCGAGGGATCAGATGAAGAGCTAGGTATCCACACCAGGACAATTTCAAAAGCAACAAAAGAATCAAGATCTCGGGGGAACAAATTGTATCTATTCTTCATATGGGTCTTATTTTATAGGAACCAGATGAGGTATCAGAGTCATCGGTCGTTGAACTTCTGACAGTCAACAGTACAACTTTAGTTGTACTTTTTTTGCTGAAAAGTTATTGCACAACAGCAGAGGAGCATCGACTTTCTAATCTCGGCCAATGAGAAACTTTTAGGGGTTTCCTTCAATTTGATTCATATGTATAGATCATTATGTGGGAGAAAAATCTAGCCTTTGCAGTCACAAACAGATTCATCTCTCAAAGAAAAAGCCATCATTCAATGAACATTGCTCATTTCAACCAAGAGACCCGATCGGGTTGCTGCATCAGTCTTTGTTATTTTATTGAGTTTTATATCTTTTGTTCTTACATTATAAATCTACTCCTGAATTATAAAGAATAGTAGATATTTCGCTTGTCTAAGTCTTTAAGCTGAGTTGCATTAACTAGAGTTAGTTACTCGAATCGTCTATTGTTTAGTCAAATTGATTTTATCACCATTACTTGGTGTTTCTCTGGGTAGAGTTACATATGAGCATCAACTAAAGTTAATTGATTTGTTATGTGTAGTAGATTTGCTGCACAAATATGGGGTAGAGTTACCTATAAGTGTTGATCAGAGTTAGTTGACGTGTGAATGCGATAAAATTATTGCATCAGTCTTGCAATAGAGTTATAACAAGAGTTAGAATTAAGAGTTTAATCCTTGTGATTACTAGAATTTGTAATTACGTTGTTGTTTGAAGTTAGTGAAGTTGTTGAAAAATCTTACGTGGTATATCGTAATTTTTTTCTTCCTTAAATAAAAAGGTTTCCACGTAAACATCTCGTCTTCTCTACTTTCAGTTCTCTACGTCTATTCTTCAATTTCTGTTCTTTATTGTAGAATCTGATGAGGGACCAGATTACAGTAAACTCGCGTTGAACCTTTTTAGTTATTAGCTGAATAAACTGATAAAAGGACCAAGTCCCTTAAATCGTGGTGGACTCGTATAAGCCACCAAAGTACTCTTAGGAGTATTCTTAATTTGTTTTTTACTAACTTTCATTTTCTTTCTTTTTTAAATAGTTTTCTTAAGAAAATTATAAATAAAAAGTATTTTTTTTCTCTCCAATAAATTATATTTATTTGAGAACAAGACTAAACTTAATTTTATTTCAAAAAAAAAATTAATATAATTAAAGATAAAATGAAATAAAATATTATATTTATCATAGTTTTCTAAATAATAAGTAAATTAAATTAAATATTTTTAATAATTTTAACAATTAATATAGAACGAATAGAGTCCAACAATATAAAAAGAAGATAACATTAGAAGCTAGGTACGATGGGATTTGGTCATAGACTTTTAAAAATTTATTTTAAAATATTTATTAACCATAGAATTTGATCAAATTTTCACCAATTTCTAAATTTTTGGGACTTCACTTACAAAATATTTTAAAATTTTCATATTAATATATGTCAAAAATAACTTAAAAAATTTAAATTTTTAAGTTGCTTACTTCAGAAAGTTTAAAGTTACTGAATTATGAGAAAGTGAAAAAACAAAACTTCTAGTTTGTGCTGTCATATCCTTAAAATACACGAACATTGTATAAACTTCAGACTCACACGTAATTGTTAACGTGGCTCGTCTTTTTGCCCCATTTTCTGTTGATCTAGCCAAATTCTAAAATTTAAAATTCTATAAATTTATCTTTTTATTATTGTTATCTACTTCTTATTAATTATTGTTTCGACTATCATATTATGTTATTATCTTCATTGTTTCTTAGATTTTATAATTTTTTTTGTTAATTATTATATTTCTTCATTATTTCTTTTATTATTTAAATTTATTATATTTAAATTGAGGATCTTTTGAAAATAAATTCTCTCTTCATATCTCACTTATGAAATTTTATTGGATATGATATCATCCTTATCTAGTTATTTAAATAGATTATTAATTTCTTAAAAGGGAAAATGCTCTATTTGCACCTTAAATTATACGCGAAAAAGTTGAGACACATTCGAATTTTAGGAGGGTCCTATTACTTCTCGATTAATTAAAATTATATTTTTGACACGTTAATGTCTACGTGATACATACGTAATACATATATACCTATATAGACTCTTCAGTGTGTTGTGTCATGTATGTATCATATAAGTACTAAAATTATCAAAAATATAATTTTAATTAATCTAAAAAATAATAGAATCCTTCTAAAATTTAAATATGTCTCAACTTTTTTGCGTATAATTGAAGGAGAAAATGATGCATTTTCTCTTTTTAAGAAGATAAAGTTGTGTAAAATGCTCATTTCTATTTTTTTTAGGTATGTTATTTAGATAACTTGCACGTCAAAGAAGGAATAAAAGAATACTTTAATTTGTCCTACATGGTTTACAGCTGTTACTCACTTTAATTTTCTCTTATTTCAAGTCTATTTATACGAATGATACGTAAAGTTTAAACTTTATAAACTATAGTGTAAACTGTTAAGGTTATATTTTACTTAAGCATGGCCATCTCCAAAGTGCTTCTTGTTACTATAGTTTTGATTTCTCTGCTTCTTGTTGAGCTTGTGGAAGCTGATGATGACAACCAAATGGTATATTCTTTAATTAATTTTTGAGTATTTACTATTGACAAAAAAATTAGCTATGAAATTTGTTGTTTTATAACGAGTAGCTAATGAGATTTTTTTTTGATAATTTAGGTGAATAAAATTGCACCAGAGGGTTTTTACACCCCTGCTTACGCCCCTACTTATACCTACTCTAAATTAGGTAATTCAAACTATATGTTTTAATTCATCCCTCCTCATGCAGTATATGTTACTGTTAACCATCAACTTTATTTATAATTTAGAAGTGTTGTAGCCTAGTCGATTGATCAATTTTCATGTTGTATCAATGAGCTTGAAACTAACTGCTAATTTTAAATGCATTCCCCCATCTAGGACTAATTCTAAGTCATGCATATTTGGAACAGCTGTAAAATTATATTGGTAACGAGTTTGAGTAGTGGAAATTAATATTAATGTCTATTAGGACAGATAGTCTGCATCACACTTTTTGAAATGCTTTATGCACTGAACTGTTTTTTTTCTTCCGTGCATAGAGCTTGAATTTTTCCGAACTTAGCTAGCATTTGGTCATAATTTTGAATACATTAAAAGTGAGTAGGTGCACAAATACTCGCTTTGACAAACTCAACTTAGTGTCTGGTCATAGAATTTGGATCAAATTTTAAGAATATTATCAAGTTTCAAAAAAGCTGGTCACAAACCACAAACTGAAAAAAAAATTTGTATTGTTCCACGTAAAACGCATGTATGTATGTCCAAACACAACTTCAAAAACTCAAAAAAAGTGTAAATTTCAGGTCAAATATATACTTCAAAAAGGTCAAATATATACTTCAAAATTTCCCAAGTTGTTAATATATTGCAGATTGTGGAGCAGCATGTGAGGGAAGATGTCGTTTGTCATCAAGGCAGAAAATGTGTGTGAGAGCATGTGGGACTTGCTGTGCTCGTTGTAATTGTGTCCCTCCTGGCACATCTGGTAACCAAGAGGTTTGCCCTTGCTATCGTGACATGCTTACCCATGGTGGCAGGCCAAAGTGCCCTTGAATATATATATAGTAATACATATTATACTAGCTAGTAATATATCTGTATAAAAACTTTTATGTAATATGTATGTGTATGTAGACTACTGATAGTGCAGAGGGGATTTAAATAAAATGCATCATGTTTATGGTGGTCTTTAGGTATTCCGCCTAATTTTTATCGACTTAAAATTTACGAACATTTTTCCAATAATCTACCTCTGCTTGCATGCATGCGCTAGATGATTTGTCACTCGTCGTGTAATCTTGTCTCTGTTTGTGCATGTATCATATTACTTACTTTCTCCTGTGATATACTGTTAAGAAATTTAAAAAAAAAAAAACAAAACAATATGTGCCCCCTGGCACCTCTGTAAACCAAGAGGTTTGCCCTTACTACCGTGACATGCTTACCCATGGTGGCAAGAAAAAGTGCTCCCTTGAATTTTTTTATGTACTATAGTACTAGAAGAACTTTGAGAAGTACATATATATATATATGTGGTAGGATTTAAATAAAACGCGTCAAGTGTTTAAAGTGGGCTTAAGGTATTCTACCTAATTTCATCCGACTTAAAATTTATGAATTTTTTTTTCATGTCAACCAATGCTTGCATGCGCTAGATGACCCTCTTTGTGCACGTATCAATCATATTATGTTCCTTTGGCAAGTTGCTGCCATCTCATGACAAGTATTTCAGTGATATAAGCTACACGTATAAGGCAAGATTAACGAATTCCGATTTACTCTTTTTTTTTTTTTGGTTCTTGTTGATTTTGATTAATTTAAATTCGCAAAGAAAAGAAAAAAGACGCATCATAAGGGGTGATCTTTGAATTTTTTACTTCAATTTACGAAAATCCTTTGTAAATGACCTCCTTGGTCCGATGGATATATGTTGGGTACGATATAGTTTTGTTGATTGACAAACTGACAAAGTGATTCCGATGGATGTATGTTGGGTACATATAGTTTTGTTGATTGACAAACTGACAAAGTGATATGAAACATGTCAGTCAAGCTGGTTCAACGATACACTGTCTCATGTAGCTGAACTTGCAGCAAAATATCTATGATTAAAGATAAGGGTAGAAGAAATCAAGACCAAATGAGTGGTTAATTCTGATAAACTCAAAGGAAATAAACATATGCTAATTTGAAGAAGTTGAATTTGATTCAAGCACTTATGATAAAGGAAAAACAATTTGAGTTGAAAAAGGAGTCCTATGGAAAGAAGTAGTTTCACTTCTGAGCATATCCTGAACAGTCCTATGTGTAGAAGGAGAAAAATTCTAGTGATTGAAGAAGTCTACGCAAGATAGGAAACATACTAATTGAAGGACTCTTTGTTAGATCAATCAAGTTTTTGATGGCTGACACATGAATGGACCATGTTACTTGAGTTGGTCCAAGCATAGGAAAACAGGTTTCAGATTTCACTGATAGATGCAGACAAAGATTGCTTAAAGTCAGGAATGAATGAGCGAGCCAAATTCTGATATACTCAAGTTACTAATCACATGAGAAATTGAAGAAGTTGTGGTAGAGTAAAATATTTGAAGATAAGATGATTTAAAGAGTTGGAGTTTGACTACAACACTAATGAGACAAGAGTTGGAATTGAAGAAAGAGTCTCACTTGAAGTAGAACTCTATGCAATGAAAGTTCTGATTAAAGGAAGATTTTGAAATAAAGAATTGACTCATTAGAGAGTTGTGCTTAAATAGAAGATGCATCATTCATAGTAACTTGCGCACTTACGGAGAGAGAAAAGGCTAAACACGAGCAAATTGAGAAAGTTCATAATTGAGAGAATTCTGACTGAAGATTCAAGTGTTGCCAGTACAAAGGAAAACTTGCGCACTTACAGAGAGAGAAAAGGCTAAACACGAGCAAATTGAAAAAGTTCATAATTGAGAGAATTTTGACTGAAGATTCAAGTGTTGTCAATACAAAGGAACAGATTGACGAACCTGTTTCAAGAGATTAAACTTTACAGTTCATGAGTCAGTTTAAATGTATTGTTCTTATTGAGTTGTAATTTATTGTTTTCCTAGATTGATTGTTTAGGAACAATACTGAGATGAGTTAACTTCAAGTTTGGGATAACTCGAAGTGGGTTCAACAGTCAAGGTTGATGGTTGAGTTAAAAGGAATTAGAGTTTATAATTCTAGTTATTGAGTTATAGGAATTAGAGTTTATAATTCCAGTTATTGAGGTATAGGAATTAGAGTTTAGAATTCCTAGTTGTTGATTGCAAGAGTTTTGTAATCTGTCGTTGTTGAGGCTCACAGTTATTTAGTGAAGTTGGGGTTAAATTATGTAGAGGTACAGGTCTTGTTTTTTTTACACATTTTTTAGCCGGGTGTTTTTCACGTAAAAATCATTATGTTCTTTACTTCCTGTTTTACTGCTTTCTTAGAACATGTCAGGCAACCCGTTTCATCCATAGACAACTTTTACGTCATAGACAACTTTTACCTTAAAGTCACTGATTAGTACGGCACGTACTCTAACAATATAATTCAGAAGTTCTAGTTGCGAAAAAAATAGTTTTATCTATGGGGCAAGAGTTTAAGATATTACAAGAAGCACATTAAAGATAGTGTAATGTATGGCCTATTGGGCCGGAATTTCAGTGGTTTTAACTTGTGAACAATTAAGCAACATGGAAAAATTTTATCTACATCTAATAATAGTGAACTAGAGGTAGCATGTTGTTAGTGAAATATTGCAGACATGCATGCTAGTACTGAAATATTCATGAATTTTACTAGCATGGTTATTGAATGAAATAATATATTTTTTCCTCGTAAAATATTAGAGGGGTTAATGTTGTGACGATTAATATATATATCAATTAACTCTATTACAAAATTGAGCAAAATTTTTGTACTTCGAGTCTCGAGAAAACAAAGAAATTATGAGTAAGCTTCACAAGTCTGCAAATTGACTTGTTGCATGGTAGACCATCGATGACAACGAATATAGACATGTTAGAATATATTTAAGTAGAGAAATAAAAAGAAGAATAAAATTGGTTACAGTTTCATTAATGAAAACCAATTGTCCGTCTGCATGCAGTCATGCATGGCCTTCCAATTCAACGTTTTGTAATTATGACGAAACTTTTCATCGATCATTCAGTCGAGGGTTTATCGGAAACAATATAGCTTCTCAAAGTAAGAGTAAGATTTGTGGACCTTTTTCATACCTCACATGTGAAATTACATTGAATTTGTTGTTGTTCTTAATGTCGGGACTAGTTGTACTTGTCGGTTTGTTTCGAATTATTACAATAATAATTAAGTTAAAACCCTAGACAGTCTCATATAATTTCGATATTAGAACAGGGTGATTATTGACAAGCAGAATAGGATTTCTCAAACATAGAAAAGAGGAAGAGATCACTAAATATTAGATTGAATTGATGCCAATAGAAAGCTCTAAAGCATCAGTTTTGAGGTATAAATCTCCAGCCAACGCCTTTCTGTGTGTTCCATTACATGCGTTGCAATTTTTCTAGTATGGGTCGTGAATAAGGATGGCTACGCTACATAGTGAAGGCTTCGTACAACTACATTAGCAGTATAATCCAACAAATTGGGGCCTGAGTAGGTAGAACGTATGCAAACCTTACCTCTACCAGGTAGAAAGTGAGGCTTCATATAATGTAAAATATCTTAGCCCAACACAATCCTTCTACCCAATTGAAGCAAGGAAAAACCATCTTTTACATACAGCAAAAGCCTTGAGAGAGGAAGCAATGGTGACAAAATAGTAGAGCATGAAGAATTCGGAACTGAGTTTTACTTCAAGTACAGCGCGATATGTATCTGGCTTCTGCTTTTACAGAAAAAATCTAAGGAGCTAGCTAAAAGTTTTGTTGGCTCATGATCATCGTCAGAGCAGGAACAGGCGAACAGCTGCTAGCTGGTAAGTTCCCCCACAAGATGAACTATGAATTAACCTCCCCCTCATTTCTCAATCCATGCTCAAAAATCATAGACAGCCTCAGTAATGAAAGAAGATATGACATGTACAATGTACTCAACATCTTAGAATATATCCTTTTAGCCACACCATCTAAACAGATCCTTCAAACTAACATGTGTAAGGACCGGATGCCACAAGCTAAGTCAAGGATTGGGTGCAGGCCTTGTCCTCCTTGATCTGGCACGTGTTACTCGAACTGCTTCCTCCATGACTGTGTCGACAGGAGGTTTTGCAATTTGATCATCCAAGGAAGGTACTTGATCAATCTGCATCACTTCAATTTCACTAGAACTCGAAGCTTTGGTGGTTTGGGTGAGGGCTTCAGTTGGAGTTGTTTTTTGTTCAATTAAGGAGGAAGCAGAAGCAGGGGCAGCCACTGGAGGCGGTTGTGAGGGCTTCACCTTTTCTTTTGTGTCTGCTTCATTTTCACTTGAAGATTCAGTAGAAGCAGCAGAGGCTTGTTTTTCCGTCTGCACCTTTGTTGCTGGGGCAGCTGATCTTTCTTTTGGGGGTGTTACAGTACGTTGGCGACCTCTACTGCTTTGCTTCTGTGGCTGCAATTTCAAGAAAAAGATCATAATTGACCCTCTAAAAACGAAATTTTAAACTCAACAAACTCAATATAGGAGAGAAGATTGTAGGTGGGAGAGTCATTCTAGATAGGCAACAAAATGCACGCAATAAACATAGACAAATTTCTGCTGAAATTCTAATTCTTCCATTCCCATCTCTCTAAGTATGAATTAGTCCGTAACAGCATTCACTACCCACAATCTCGTAAGAACTGCAGCACAACCTAATATACTCTGCAAAGCCCCAAAAGATGGAATAAATGTGACTTCAGAAAAATAAGATCTCAGCTGTGAATCTAACCATATGATTTAATAAATTACAGTCATTTGCATAACTCGAGAAGCAAATTTGTGCATGACTCAAAGATAGAATACACTTGAGATGGCAAGATAAGCTCCCAAAAACATTGATAAACCTGAGTTGGACGAGGAGTTGACTGAGAAGCGATATACTGCAATATATCAAAAAACCTCGTCTGCACATAGCTAGCAGAGTTCTGCCAGTATAGAAAGGCCATATCTCCAGCTCTTGTCCTCAACTCCAACAAATTACGATCAATCTCATTTTCATGCTTTAACACTACAGGTTTAAAGAAGGAATCGTAGACATATGTTGTTCCCTGCAACAATTTTATGATAACACAAAATAATTAGAAAAAGATGCCACCGGAACTAATCAAAGATTAAAATTTCTTTCAAACAGGAGAGGATATTATGCAGAATACCTTAGTTTTGGGGCACCACAAATATATGATGAATGCCAACTTAGCTTCACTGTACATTGGAACCCTTCAAAGCATAACAAGAGCATTAACACAAGATGGAATTAACACAAGTTCCTATGAACAGCCAAAATTTTCTTATGATTACCATGAAACAAAAGCATCACCGAACCTTTCACAAACTGTCAATAGAGCAATTAAGATCCTGAAAATTAGGAGGAATGACGAAGTTACAGCCAAGATTCACGAGAAGATACTTTACAAATCGAAAGAGCAAATGCTGCAATATACCAATACTGGCACCAAAAGCGAAGTTCCTGAATATCAGGTTTATTCATTTCTATAGTCTTAAAGCACTCGTAAGCAGGATAAGCATAACCAAAAACCATCCTGCGCGAGGAAAAGGAAAGGGCGTGATTATGGATGTTCATCAATAGAAAAAATAGGATTACTAGTGTTTAAACACTTTTAATGGGATTTTTTTCAAACTCACACAAGCCCTCTGGTGAGAAAAGATCCAATCATCTTGAATCCCTGCGACAGGAAAAAAGCCAGTGCTTTTTAAGCAAACTCTCATATTGATAGCATACAGAGGTCAACACACATGGGATGATGGGAATGAATTTATGACTAATCAGTTTGAAACATAATATTACAAAGAAAAAGGAATATGGGAAGTGCCAAGAGCGCCATTACTTTTGTGCCTGAACAAACGGAGTAATAATAACAATGCCTCAATCAAAAACTTATCGGGTTGGCTATATGTATACTCTATGTCAATTCCGCTCTAGTTGAGCTTAATCCATTCCAACACTACTCCCTCCATTTCAATTTGTTTGTCCTACTTTCCATTTTAGTTCATTAGAATGTCTCTTTCCCTTTTTTTTGACAACTCTTAATTTCAACTTTTCAGATGTCATGTTTAAGAGCACAAGATTGAAGGACATTTTAATACATTTGACATATCTTTAGTTTACGATCATAAGATTCAAAAGTCTTTCTTTACCGTCCAAAACTCCGTGAAAATTCAGAACCAAACAAACAAATTGAAACAGAGGGAGTAATATTCAATGAAATTGCTTTTAGTTTCTACTTCCTCATAACAAACATAAATATGCATTGTAATCCATTAAGGATTATACGAATCACCCCATTAGCCTATCATTCGCAGCGCAAAAGGAACAACATTGAGCCCTAAAAGTAAAGAAGAGAACTACACGGCAAACACAGAAAAGCAAATATCTAATACAACAACAACACCATACCCGATGAATTCACAAATGGAGTCGGGGGAGGGTATAGAGTATACGCAAAGCAAAGTAGGTATGAAATGGTAAAATGACGATGAAGAAATAGCAACTAATAAGGAAACAGTAACAACAACAAATTAATGCAACAAATGGAACACCATAAACAACAGATGACGATAGAATTCAAAACACAACAAAAGCAACCCTAAACCAGTCGAAAAGCAAACATCCAACAATTTCCCTTTTGATTGAGCTAAAAACAGTACAAAAACACCAGTAATTCAGTGTGCAACACCTTAGTCCACATCACTGTCAATCAAACATTTTCAAGCATTTACTTATTCGACACGTAAATTGCCTCGCACTGTATGGCTCATTTCATTTTGGAGTTTTAAGTTTTGTGCACTGTCACTGAACAAAATACCCTATCCCATCAGGTAAACTTAACCTACTATTGCATGTTGCATGCTATTGCAGATCACCCTTACCAAATAATGTAGAATATTTTGTACACAGACGGTGCACAAAACTTAAATTATTCATTTTTTTTAATTAAATAAAAGGAAATCCGATACACTAAAGCTCCCGCAACGTGCAATATTTAGGAGCAGGCCCAAGTCCGACCACAAGGGTCTATCGTACGCAGTCTTACCTTGCATTTCTGCAAGAGGCTATTTCCGTTGTTTGAACCCGTCACCTCGTCCCATTGCAGCAACGTTACCGGTTACTTCATCGCTCCCCTTGTCAAATTTCATGAGTTTACAAAATATCCTACACTATCACGTAAACTTGAACTGTTATTGCATGCTACCCAATTTTTTCTAAAATTGAGAGTGTAGAATATTTTGCATACTTAAAGTACACAGAAATTAAATTCATTTCATATACTCAAATTTTATACACAGATTATAACGAAGAAAATTGAGCAAAAAGTTAAACAAAAGTACTACAAAATTGATAGTTAATAAACGCTTAAACAAAGTAATTTGTGAGATAGAAAATACCGGCGACGGCGAAGAGAAAGAGGGGGACCAAATTGGATTGTGTATTTTTTGAAAATTTTATCTAAATTCTTTGATATTATTATTTTAAATAGTTTGTTTATATAGTGGGGTTTGGACTTTGACTTGAGTTTGACATTGTGTGACAAAAAGGTACGTACCATTTAAGCTTAACGTCAGGAGCGGCTCAACCAATTTCGTGGTCTAAAGTCGAATCATAATGAGAGACCTTAAATACTTTTAGAGATCTTAAATATAAGCATGTGAAAATAATTAATTTTTTTTATTTGATTCCGTATAGTAAAAAATTATTTCCTCCATTTCACAATAAGTTAATTATTAAATTTTAGCACACATATTAAGAAAAAAAAAGCAAAGACATAAATTTATCATGTTTTTTCATTTTTACCCTCCTCAAAAAGCAAAGAACATGATACATCACTCCCAATGTATATTTAATGGAGGATAAATTTGGAAAAAAAATTCAACATTTATCTTGAATTGTGAACCATTTATTTATTTTGAACCATAAAAAATACTCCAACAATTTACTTATTATGGAACGGAGTTTGTATCAATGTCCTTCACACTTTTAATTTAAAACATAAATCAAAACTATTAATATCTAATTAACATTATGTTTTAAGAAACTTTCGTGATTAATATAATAATTTTTTCATGTTCCCATCACCGGTGATCTTAATTTTTACACCAAATAAAAAATTTAAAATATTTTTCATATACTTCGATTGTTCAAATTTCTTTTGTAGTTTTCTTTTATTTTTCGTTTAAATATTATTTATTTATTTTAAAATAAATTTATAAATTTATTATTATTATTATTCAAAAATGAGGCCTTAAAAAATTAGGGGCGTAAAGCCATTGCTTCATTGGCTTTACCCAAGAGCCGGCTCTACTTAACGATAAGTTTTATAGAGCGCTGGTTAAATTGTATTTGTTGGATGAGGTGAAGTATTGGTTAGTTAAGAATTCCCATATTCAAAAGATGCACGTTATGAAGATAGGGATGTTGAGATGCATATGTATCATGTATGTAAAGAGTGATTAGATTAGGAACAAGGTTATCTGAGAAAGGAGGGGAGTGGCTTCTATGGTATGTTTTTAATTTTTTTCATGTCTATAGTTGTACAAAATAATATGTTTGTTTCAGTTTGTTTTTCTTACTTTTTCTTTTTAGCTCATGTCAAAAAATGTCATTTTCCTTTTTTGGAAAAATTTTAATTTCAACTCGCAATATGACATATTTAAAATCATAAAATTATAGAACATTTTGATACATTTCAGATTTCACATATCTTTAATTTAAAATTACAAAATTCAAAAGTTTCTTTATTTTTTGAAACTACTCCGTGCAATATTAAAAATCATTCTCTTAGGAAACTAACTTTTTACACCAAACACACCCTATGAATTGCATTTGTAGCTTTAAGTGGAAGACAAGACTTCATTTGGTCCCTTATCCACCCCCACGAGAAAAATGAACAGCTTATTTGGAGAAATGTTAGCATCACTCTTGGATACTATCAAGTCGTTACCAAACATGTATTATAATATTTCCAACTTTCCTCATTAGCCTAATGAACTTTTACTAAATTGGTTGGGGGCTGCATTTGACAATAAAACTCCACATGGAATAAGTAGCCGTTTGGCCATGAAAATTATTTTACTTTAGTGAAAAAGGTGAAAACAAAATGCATTTGGTTATGAAAATTTCAAATACAATTCCGAAATTGTATTTGGAAAAGTGAAAATAAGTTTTACTTGTTTTCACTTTTTTCACACATACTTCTCTCACAAAATTTCAAAAACAACTTTAATTTATATTCATGGTCAAGCAGAACTCCAACTCCAACTTCAATTTTATTGGAAATTGCTTTAAGTTACTGCATTAGTTTTTAGCAAAATAAGTTGTTTAGATTAAAATGAATTTTGAATTTTAAAATTAGGTTGTTCAGTTGTTAAGATAGTTTAGGTTTTTTAAATTTTAAATCATGCAGTTTGTTATTGTAATTTGGTTAGTTAAGGTCCTCCTAAGCTTAAGGAAATTATTAAAAGTCATTGAAAGCTTATTAAAGCTTGAAAGTCATTTCAATCCAAAGAGAGTTATTTTAACCCCTTTTTACTGCCCCATTTAAAAAAAAAATAATGGTATCAGAGCTTCATTGATCTTACGGGATCTGTGAGTTCTTCCAAAGCGTTATCATACCATTTTTATCCCGCAAGGGCTACCTTTTAATTGGTAAGAGCTACCTTTTTAACTCGTCAGAGCTCCATTTTAACCCATCAGGGCTACCTTTTTCAATTCATTCTTATTTTCAAAGCATAAGGCTATTTTAAACCAAAAAAATGTTAAACAGCAGTCTCTCTTTGAATACCCCAAAAATTTTCACAGGCAAAAATAATCAAATTTATTCTGTGAAGAAATCATATCTTGAAACCTATGTTTTATGTGATGTTTTGATGAATGAAAAATCCTTACAATATTTTGCAAAGTCTATGAAAGTATTTTCAAACAACACAAGATTGTTGATGGTTTTTCAGCAAAGAATCAAAAGAAGAAAAAGAAGAAAGAGAAAGATGAACAGAAAAGAGATGTGCAAGTTCAAAAAAAAATAAAAAATTCAGCATCCACTGCCAGAGTAAAAATTGAGGTGGAGCAGTTTTTAAATCACAGTAACTAAAGTAAAGGAGGAGTGTTGGAAATTGCTTTAAGTTACTGCACTAGTTTTTAGCAAAATAAGTTGTTTAGATTAAGATGAATTTGAATTTTAAATATTTGTTAGTTTGGTTAGTTGTTGAAATAATTTAGGTTGTTTTAAATTTCAAATTATGCAGATTTTTATTTTATGTTGGTTATTTAAAGCCCCTCAATGCTTAATAAAATTATTGAAAGCTGTTGAAAGCTCATTGAAAGCTTGAAAGTCATTTCAATTCAAAGAGAGTCATTTTAACCCTGTTTTCACTGCCCCATCTTTTAAAAAAAAAAAACTAACAAATTTCAACTCCAACTCCAAAAAATTATAATTTTCATGGCCAAACTATGCCTAAGTGTATAAATTGTCAGTGTTCACTAAAATTTATAATTTAGGTCCTAGTATATGAAGAGTAGAGTACAATTTTTTTAAGATGAATGTGATGTTCGAGTCAGCTTTTACTAACCTCGACTAGTTTCACGAAATATCTGTCACCTCCCAACAACAATATACACCAAGACCTCTGTACACATATATAGGAAGAATTACCTTACACTCCCAAAAGTAGAAACAAGAAAAAGGAACTAAAAAGTAGAGAGAAAATTCTTTATTTTAGATACCGCCCATAATAATTACTTGTACTATAGTCTATATATAGTTAAGGATGACAAAAGCACCAAAAAGCTATGTGCATATGCCTGATGGCACTAATATTAGACTTTTTTTTGTACTTCTCCACTCCTTTTCATTCATGTCTATTATTTCAGCCACACTTCTATTTTTATAACTATTGGCTATCCAAAATTTACTATCTCGATTAATTTAAATTTATTTCACGTAAAATCATTCAAGAAGATGCACTTTCTGTTGGGTTCAATAGGATGTGTTAATGGAAAATAGAGGAAATTCTTGGAGGGAAAGTGAGCTCACACAAAAAAGAAAAGTATAAGTGAGCTCACACAAAAAAGAAAAGTGTACTCACTAAAGGAAAGTGTATTTCTCCCACATTGGTGGGAGAAAACAGCTTTATTGTGTTTTTATTAAGAAACACTCCTTCAAGTGGATAGTGAGGCAAGAACTAAGAGGTGCCTCGCGCTGTCGTCGTTGCTCGCTCGGCTTCGAATCGATAAGATTAATTTTTTAGACAAAGTTTATTTAAACCTTAGGAAAAAAGTAAAATTTTTAATCAAAAAATTCAACGAAAAATATTTTCTCCATGAACATGCATGCAGAAACACAAAAACGTACCTCGAAAGGGACACAATTCTTCGAGTAAATGACACATTATTTTGAAAAAAGGGTGGCTGTTCGATCGAACATGACTGTTCTGAAGTGATACACATTTCCATGAACCATTGCTTCATTTCCGAAGGAACACTTGATGACTATAAATACCTGAATTTTTCCTCAAGAATCTACGAAATTTTCAGTATTGAAAAACACTCTTCTACTTCGAAAAACTCTTTGTGATCATCAGTCGTTGAGTGTGTTTGGAGAATCTGAAGGTTTGAGGTACTGCTACATTCAGATTGTGAGCCATTTTATCCTGGGATGAAAAATTCTGCAACCTCGGGTACCTGAGGGGAATTAATTCCTTAAGTACACTCCGTGAAATCGGAAGACTTGGTTCTGTTTCTACTTCATCTTATTTCTTTTAGATAACATACTTCTTTGATGGTTTATGTTGAACTTGTGTTTAAGGTGTTAAAAACTTCATTGTTGTTCTTGAAATATTCTTGAACTTGTGTTGAAGTGTAGTGTGTAATAAACATACAGATTGTGTACCCGATACAACAATCTTAAGGAATTAATCTGTAATCTGTATTGTTTAGTTTATAGAGATTAAAGTTTTACATTTTCTACTCTGTTTGAACTTAACAAGTTATTTGAAAAAATAAAAACTTCATCACAAATTAAAGGTATCCAACTGGAACGATTTCACTCTCTATGAAGGAGCATGGAGGACAAAAAGCCGGAGTGCCCCTTATTTTATGTCTACAACCAGTTCTTCCTACCGAACTACGACCCATGTTTGGATTTTTCAAAACTCCATGGACATGCAGAAGAGAAATGTTATCCCCACTCGGACCAAGACAGAACTTTTACTTGTTCAAATAACAATTAAGGTGAACTAGGATCAAGAACGATGAATCTCTTTATGATAAATAGATTAACGATTAGAAGACATAAAAATTTCATCGCTAAACTAGAAATAAATACTGTTTAAAGTTGTTACAAACTTGTAATTAGTATTTTGATGTACTAAAGTTTTCTGTCTTGTTGTGACAGGAAAAATGACTGCTGATGGTCATGTAACTGATAATAGGACATGTGTAGCAGCAAGAATATTGTTATGACAAGTCGCACAACTGCGCCACCCGCTATGGCACCAGCGAAAAAGCCTAGAAAATTTTCTGAAATAGATTTTAAACGGTGGCAACAGAAGATGTTCTTCTATCTGAAAACCTTGTGACTTCAAAGATTTATATCTGAAGATGCTACAGAATTGCCCAAAGAAACTTCGAACAAGGAGCGGTTCATTGTAATAGAGGCATGGAAACATTCTGATTTCTTATGTAGGAATTATATCCTAAGTGGCCTCCAAGACAATTTATACAACGTTTACAGTTGAATGAAGACATCAAAAAAGTTGTGGAATGCGCTGGAAATAAAATATATGACTGAGGATGCTAAAACTAAGAAGTTCTATGTTGCAACTTTTTTGTACAGAAATTGCAAGTTATCATCCACGATCTCCATGCTGAAGGTATGAATATGGTGAATACCTTATTTGAACATGTTAAAAATGTTCTTAATGTTCACATGAACTTTATTGTAGGTTTAGTTGTGAATGAGGCCTTTCAAGTTGCTGCAATAATAGAGAAGTTGCCACCTTTGTGGAAGGACTTCCAAAATTACTTGAAACACAAAAGGAAGGAGATGACAGTTGAAGACCTCATTATGAGGTTGCGCATTAAGGAAGACAAAAAAGCCGCAGAGACGAGGTCAAAAGGAAATTCTGTGATGAGTGGAGCTAACATTACAGAAGACGATCCCAACAACTCGAACAAGCGGAAGAAAGCTGGACAACAAAATCAACCTAAGAAGAAATTCAAGGGAAATGCTTTAATTGTGGCAAGATTGGCCACAAGTCAACAGATTGTCGTGCCCCAAAGAAAGTCAAAAAGAAGAATCAAGCGAATATGGCTGAATCCAAGAATGAAATGGACGATCTACGTGTCATGCTTTCTGAATATAACTTGGTGGGAAATCCTCGAGAATAGTGGATGGATTTCGATTTCACCCGTCACGTTTGTATCAATAAATAATTGTTTGCTATATTCACTCCGGCTCATGGCGAAGAGAATATCTATATGTCAAACTTCACAACTACAAAAGTTGAAGGGACAGGAAAAATTTACCAGAAAATAACATCAGGCAAAGTGTTAACTCTCAACAACGTCCTTTAAGTGCCGGAGTTGAGAAAGAACTTGATTTTCGTATCACTTCTTGACAAAAATGAATTCAGATGTGTATTTGTTTCAGGCATGATTGTACTTAGTAAAAAGAAAGTGTACGTAGAAAAAGGCTACCTCACCGAGGGCCTATTTAAGATGAATGTAGTGACAGTTGAAATTAAGAAAAGTTCTATTTCTTCTTACTTGCTTGAGACTAATGAATTGTGGCACAAATGATTAGGACATGTCAATCACAAAACTTTGAGAAAACTGATTAACTTAGAAGTTTTGCCAAACTTTGAGAGCAATAAATCAAAATGTCAAACATGTGTGGAATCTAAGTATGCTAAGCATCCATATAAGTCCGTTGAAAGGAATTCCAATCCCTTAGACTTAATCTACACTGACATTTGTGATATGAAGTTAATACTATCTCGTGATGTGAAAAAATATTTTATAACTTTTATTAATGATTGCACTAGGTATTGTTATGTCTATTTGCTAAACAGTAAGGATGAATCAATAGATGCGTTTAGGAAATATAAAATAGAAGTTGAAAATCAGTTAAAGAAAAAGATCAAAACAATAAGAAGTGATAGGGGTGGAGAATATGAATCTCCCTTTGCAGAAATTTGTGTAGAAAATGAAATTGTCCATCAAACTACAGCCTCATATTCACCTCAATATAATGGAATTGCGGAAAGAAAAAATCAAACCTTAAAGAAAATGATGAATGTCTTATTTATAAGTTCAGATTTACTGCAAAACTTGTGGGGGAGGCTATCCTTATAGTTAACTGAATACTCAATAGAGTGACCCACAGTAAGATACTATCAATTCTATATGCAAATGGAAAAGAAGAAAATCCAACTTGAAATATTTTAAAGTGTGGAGGTGTCTAGCAAAAGTCCAAATTTCTATGCCTAAAAAGGTAAAAATAGGACCTAAGACAGTGAACTGCGTGTTTATAGGATATGATAAAAGTAGTAAAGCATGTCGATTTTTTATTCATAAATTCAAACATTTGAATATCAACGAAAATACAGTAATTTAATCAGATAATGTTGAGTTCTTTGAACACATTTATCCATATAAACTAGACATGAACAGTATATTGGAAGGTCTAAACGACCTCGAAATGAATCAAGCGAGGATGTACATAATGATGAGAATCCAAGACGTAGTACACATCAAAGAACGTCAACTTTATTTGGATCGAATTTTGTATCATTCCTCGTAGAAAATAAGCCTCAAACATTTAAAAAAGCGATGTCGTTTTCAGACTCATCCTTTTTTAAAGAGGCAGTCAATAGTAAGATTGAATCAATCTTGAACAACCATACTTGAGAGTTGGTTGATATTTCTCCAGAAAATAAACCTTTAGATTCTAAATGGATCTTCAAAAGAAAAACGAAAGCAGGTGGTACTATTGACAAATACAAGGCAAGACTTGTAGTAAAAGGCTTCAAACGAAAGAAAAACCTTGATTACTTTGATACATACTCGTCTGTAACAAGGATATCGCCAATACGGATGTTAATTGCCTTGGTGGCAGTATATGGTCTTGAAATCCATCAAATGAATGTGAAAATAATATTCCTAAATGAGAATTGGAGAAAGAAATTTACATGGAACAACCCGAGGATTTTGTGATTTTTGATAAAGAAAAGAAGGTGTACAGACTTGTTAAGTCATTTTATGGACTACAACAAGCACTCAAACAGTGGCATGCAAAGTTTGACCAAACCAGATTGGCAAACGGTTTAAGATAAACAAATGTGATAAATGTGTTTACATTAAAGACACTCCAAATCACAAGGTCATTGTTTGTTTGTATGTGAATGACATGTTGATCATCAGTAGAGACATTTCTTACATAAATGCTACGAAACGAATGCTTGGGGGAAAGTTTGATATGAAAGACCTTGAAATTGCGGATGTGATCTTAGGAATAAGAATCCATAAGACTCCACACAGGCTGGCATTGTTATAATCTCATTATATTGAAAAGGTACTTGACAAGTTCAAGTATTTGGATTTTTGGTATTACCAAGACTCCATTGGACGTGAGCTTTGCACTTCAAAAGAATAAAGGTGAAAGTGACTCACAGTTGAACTATGCAAGAGTGTTGGGATGTTTAATGTGTATCGTAAATTGTACACGTCCAGACATAGTATGTGTTATTGTAAGTTGAGTCGGTACATGAGTAATCCTAATAAAACTCATTGGATGACAATAAAAAGAGTTTTGGGGTATCTTAAATACACTCAAGACTATGCTTTGCATTGTAATAAATATCCAGTGGTAATGAAAATATATAGTGATGCAAATTGGATCATCAGATTGAATGAAGTAAATCCACGGGTGGATATGTATTTACTGTAGATGGAGGAGCAGTCTCTTGAAAATCATCCAAAAAAACATGTATTATTCGAATGGATCATCAGATCGAATGAAGTAAATCCACTGGTGGATATGTATTTACTGTATATGGTAGAGCAGTCTCTTGAAAATAGTCCAAAAAGACATGTATTATTCGCTCTACAATGAAATCTGAATTTATCGCATTAGATAAAGCAGGTGAAGAAGTTGAATGGCTCCAGAATTTCTTGGAAGATATTTCTTATTGGCTAAGCCATTAGCACCAGTATGTATACACTATGATAGCCAAGCGCGATAGGTAAGACAGGGGCATGATGTATAACGATAAATCTCGTCATATAAGATAGAGACATAATACCATTAGAGAACTTCTCTTTAGTGGAATTATCACTGTTGACTATGTGAAGTCAAAGGATAATGTGTCGGATCCACTTACAAAAGGCCTATCTAGAGAAGGAGTTGAGAGAACATCGAAGGGAATGGGTTTACGGCCTAGGACAAGTCAGCATGACGGTAAATCTACCTAGCAGACTGGAGATCCCAAGAGCTAGGTTCAAGGAGATCAAACAAAGTTATGACTGATGGTTCAACATTGTCAGTATACCCAACTCATTCTCATGATGTAGACAATGTTTAATAAACAAGGATAAGACTTATGATGTGAAGCTTTTTAATGATTATCTAGATTTGACAGATTTGACCAAATAGTTTAATCTATAGGATTGAACGTTTAGAAATACCTATGTGAGGGTGAGTGGAAGCCGCTTCAACGAGAATGTTAGTAAATGCCTATTCTATACGCTCTCATAAAATCAAGTCGTGTTCATGGCTGAAACAAACAAAATCGTGAGAACCATAAATGGTAAAAGGCTGGTTGTGTGACATGTGTTGTCTAGGTGTACGCTAAAGTTCTCCGGTTCAAGTATATCAAATCTACCGATTGACCGAGTGTATTCGATCCATGTTCACTACAGAAAGTTCAAAGGGAAACCCACTTATCCAGATGCAATCAGTCTTTGCTTGCAGATCACATAGTTTTTCATAAAATTTTATAAAGAATAGTCATTTCCCATTCATATGGGGGATTGTTGGGTTCAATACGATGTGTGAGTGGAAAATTGAGGGAATTTTTGGAGGAAAAGTGAACTCACACTTAAACGAAAAGTGTACTCACTAAAGGAAAGTCTACTTCTCCCATATTGGTGGGAGAAAATAACTTTATTGTGTTTTTATTAAGAAACACTCCTTCAAGTGGATAGTGGGGCAAGAACCAAGAGGTGTCTCGCATTATTGTCGTCATCGATCGCTCGACTCGGCTTTGGCTTCGGCTTCAAATTTGGATTTGAATTTGGAAAATAGATAAAATTCATTTGAAACTTGAAAAAATAAGTAAAATTTTTAATCCAAAAATCCAACGAAAAATATTTTCTCCATGAATATGCATGCAGAAACGCACCTCGAAAGGGATGCAACCTTTCGAGAAAATGACAAACTATTTTGAAAAAGGGGTGATTGTTCGATCTAACATGACTGTTCAGAAAAGACACACTGTTTCAAAATGGACAGACATGACTGTCCCAAAGTGATACACCTTTCCATGAACCATTGCTTCCTTTCCGAAGGGGCACTTGATGGCTATAAATACCTGAACTTTTTCCTCAAGTATGTACGAAATTTTCAGTATTGAAAAACACTCTTCTACTTTCAAAAAATCTTTGTGATCATCAGTCGTTGAGTGTGTCGAAGAATCTGAAGGTTTGAGGTACCGCTACATTCAGATTGTGAGCCATTTTATTCTTGGAGGAAAAATTTCGCAACCTCAGATACTTAAGGGGAATTAATTCCTTAAGGATACTCCGTGAATCGGAGGACTTGATTATGTTTCTACTTCATCTTATTTCTTTTAGATAACATACTTTTTTGATAGTTCATGTTGAACTTGTGTTGAAGGTGTTAAAAACTTCATTGTTATTCTTGAAACATTCTTGAACTTGGATTGAAGTGTAGTATATAAACATACGGATTGTCTGCCCAATACAACACTTTCTATGAAGAATTTCACAATTTCTCCTCTAATTAAAAGCGGACAAATCGCGTTTCTTTTTCTATTTTTGGTTTCAATCCTTCTATTTTAGTCGAGAATATATTAAAAACAACCTCTTTATAGGAGTAAGATTTGCATACACCGTCCTTTCCATATCTCACTTATGAGATTATACTTCGTATATTGTTGTTGTAACCCCTCTAGTTTCTTTGGAAATCAAATCAACCATGCATTTTTATTTTTTAGGGATATAATGAGGTCATGTGTAGTCAAACTTGTCAAAAAGTTAACAAGTCATTTGAGGCTCAGTTGAAGAATACAACATGCAGTACATGAAGGATATATACTTAATTTTACTGGGGCTATTTTAATTTGGACTATAATATGACCATTTTAATTTCAAGAAGGAAAAAAGAAATACTCTAGTTTGAATAATTAAAAAAAAGGTTCTTATAATTGGATTTGAAGTTACATGATTTGGTTTTGTGTCGTTGTCACTGATCTGTTCATCTTTTGTTCATTAAGTAGCACACAAAATATAAAACAATCCCTTCATCCATGTTTACGGGCAGAGGCGGATCTAGGATTTTAAGGTTGCGGGTGCCATGTCACTTTTAACGTTAAAGCTATTACTCAAAAATGATATTTTTTATGGGCGTGCCATTGGAATTTGGCTTGTTAGTAAGAAATTTTTGAAGGAAAATTTCATAGAAACATTATCGAAGAACCTAATTTTTACGTATTCAGCTGGAAATCAATTAATTTTTTGCTTTACGCTTTGCTATTTACACTGCTCCAAATAAGATGAATATTTTGTCGATTTTATAGACTTTGGGTTTCGATTTGATTATTTATCTTTTCAATTTGTATAGACAAATAGATCAAATAATAAAAATGTGATTATTCTTATAAATACTATTGAAAACAACCTTTCTACTTCTCCGGAGGTAGTGTATGGACTGCATACATTTTACCCTCCTCAGAACCCACTATGTGGGAATACACTGGGTTTGTTATCGTTGTTGTTGTTATTACTATAAATTGTGTAAACAAGAGTTAAATTTAACTTATCAGTCAACGTAAAAGTACAAAATAGTTGTCAGCATTCAATGGATATTTCCAATTCTATTGTTAAGAAATTATAACATCATGCCAAGCATCATTATTATGATTTACGAGGAGAGGTTAACTATAAATTTGAAGGAAGAAGGAATCTTCAATTATGTTCTACACTTAAGTTAAAAATTCTTAAACAAAGATTACCCAAAAAAAAAAAGGAGTCAAACAAAGATTAAGTCAAGAGGAAAAAAACTTATAGAAAATAGAAGAACGAACAAAAAAGTAACAAAATACTGCTGGCGTCTAGACTTGAACTCTAGTATACTATGTGAAATTTCAGCGCGTTTGCCACTGGCACTACTTTCTCAACTGCTGCACCGGGTGGCACTTAAATAATATACCAGTTTTATTCAATATATATATATATATATATATATATATATATACACACAGTTATCCGATCGAAGTTTGCGGGTGCCATGCCATCCGTGAACCCCATGTAGATCCGCCCCTGTTTACGGGCAGGGACGGATCTATGTAAGTGGATTGGGGTGTCACGGCACCCGCACTTCTCGATTGAAACCCTGTATATTTATGTGTATATTTGTATATATGTATCAGTTAACGTATAATTATTATGCTTGTCACCCACACTACCAAGTGAGTTGATTGTGTAAGTGGTTGAGATGATTGGGTTTTACCCAGTAGTGCGTGTTCGAACCCAACGTAGGACTCTTTTTTAAATTAATTTTTTAGCATTATACTTTCTGTTTTTTCATTAAAAAATAAAATACAGTTATGTAGAGTAGAACCCTTGACTTCTCTTAATAAAACCCTTAATAACACCAACTAGGCAAGCCTTCATGCTATACCAACTTTTGTTGATATATATAATTATAGTTTACTTTGTGAATATTGACTCCACTATCCTAAAATATTGTACGAAGTATACGTTATCATTTAAAACAGGATGGCACCCGAAGTTTCCAAATCCTGGATCTGCCTCTGTTTACGGGACTATATTTTGACTAGACACACCCATCAATAGATAGAATAGTAATTTTAATTATTATATGTCGTCTAAATGTTGCAAAATGAATAGTACCTAATAAGGGGAAATCAGGTGTAAATATCAAATCATCTCTTAATTTTTGAACTAAATAAGTAAAATATAACATTAATTTATAGTAGATAAATAAAAACAAACCGAAGAGTAAAATGAAAGTGTCTTTTGCATGTGGCCATACACTTTGGAAAGATGGTAAAAAGGCAAAGGCCCACAAAAGAAGGACGAGCCTGAGCTTGGTTTTAGCAAAAGCCTTGGATACAACCAATGTTATGGTAGATCATTTAAATTTTTTCATTATCCTTAACTAGAAGTCTTGAACTTCATGATTTATTAGTATGAAATTGTTTTTACTAGAAAATGTTTAATCCCCAATGATGTTAAATCATCATGCATGAATTTAAATTTAATCAGATTTTAATATAAATATCAAACTCTCAATTGGAAAAACTTCTTTTAAAAAAAAAAAGATTAAAAAACAACTAGGAATACCACATTTCAAGAGATTTTGTCTCAAAATTAGGACATGTGCATGAATTAGACCATGAAATTAACCAAAGGAATCGAATCATCATAGTGTATAGAGAAATGCTACATATATAATAAACACAAGGATGATCTATAGCTACGCTCTATCTTAAAATTTGTGATACGTCTCTATAACTATAGCTACTTACCTCACAACAAGGGGAGGGCTAGGCAGCCATTAGTGGTTTCAATCAAATGAGATTGTTTTCGATAAATCATACTCAAGTAGAGCATATCAAAACTTATGAACAATAGATACAGTGGTGAAAAAGTCATAAACTGAAAAATAATAAATCAAGAAGAGAACAGTAGCAACAATAAATAATACGATATAACCAATATAAAAAATAGCAGGTAATACTAAAATCGACGAATAATTAAGATACTAAAACAATAATAATAACAATGCTAGTTAGGGAACTAGACAAATCTCGACTACTTAAGAATGTTCTACCCTAATTCTTGACTTGCATATCTTAGGATTTAAGGGCATGTCCTCGATAAATTTTAGATGTGTCATGTTCTGTCTAATCAACGCTCCACAAGAACTTTTTATCTACCTCTCCTCATATCCACCATATTCAACCTCTCACACCTTCTAACTAGGGTATCTATGTATCTCGTTCTCACATGACTAAACCATTTCAGTTTTGCCTCCCTTATCTTATCCACCACGAAGGTCATTCTCACCTTATCCTTGATATCTTTATTCCTAATCTTATTTCCTTTGCTATGTCTACACATCTATCTCAACATCTTCATTTTCGCTACTTTTATCTTTTTGCATGTAAGAGTTCATAACCGATCAACACTCCATCCTAGCTTGCAACATAGTTTTGGTATGTCTACTCAGAGGCGGACCTACATATGGATTAGGGGGTGCACGTGCACCCGCTAGCCTCGAGAAAAACTCTGTATATATAGTGTGTATAGCTGTATATATATGAGTAAATTTAAATAAATATAGGTCGCGCACCCTCTAGGATAATAGAATGGATAGGTGAGATGGTTGAAGTTGTTGCCAAAAATCTCTTTTGGGTGGGATGACTTGGGTTTGAAACCCACCAGCAACAATTGTTTAATTGCTCCT
>NC_061122.1:221464930-221471732 GCF_002878395.1 Capsicum annuum | reverse complement strand
TCTTGTGGTTTTTCATCCGGTGTCCGGTACTCGCATTGAAGTTCGACTAATCCGGATTCGTGCCGGGTAGGGCCCCATTCGGGAGGTAGCGCTCCCAACAGCCAAATACATTTTGCTGTAGCATTATTGTTGTTTTCTCCCCCCTTCAAACAACATTGACAACATTATATTATAAATTTTTCATCTATTATCTATATAGAGAGAGACACATTATTTTAAATGCAAGCTTCCCTCAAACGGTAGATTCTCCCCATCTTATACTACATAATCTTTATTTATTTTTTTATCTTTTAATCATTGACTTATTTTTTATTTAAAAATTATCAATTTAAAGTTTGAAATAGTCTTAATTCTAACGATTTCTTGTAACAACCATCTAGCAAGCGAATCTCTCGGATTTTCTATTTTTCAAAAACTTTCTATTATTGTTGAAAACATAAAAGTGCATCGAATTCAAGTACGGTGAATAGCACATTTTTGTCATATTAAACTAAATTAATGATATTTAATAATATTAATTAGATTTTCAAAGAACTGTATATCGAACTTTGGCACTATTAATTATTATGTTTAAATATAGACGTGCACTTGTCAAACTCAAATTGTGGGTTCGCCTTGTGTCTACCACTTTGTAAAATCTATCTTCAAGACTTATTGGTGGTACGTCATTCTTATAGCACAAGACACCGACTGTGGCCTCTAATTTCATGCACCTTGCTTCAATAGGATGTGTCATCATCAATTTCTCCGTTTTTTTACATTATTAAATTCCAAAAGAGAATCATTTTTTTAAAAAAAAAAAAAAGTACGTCGACAGCAGGGTTCGAACCTGCGCGGGCGAAGCCCAACAGATTTCAAGTCTGTCTCCTTAACCACTCGGACATATCGACTATGTTGTTACCCTGAGTGTTTATTTTACTACTTATATTAAGTTTTATAAGATCACATAAGAGATCTTATTCTTACCTCCAGCTACTCCCAAAATTCTTCTCCCTTTTGCTCTAAGACAGTGGCGAAGCCACAAATTTGACGAAGAGTATGTAAATATTTTTCTCAGTTACAATTTAAAAGCATGTAAAATTAAAAACACACTTATAATATAGCTAATAATTAGATTATATACACAATATAATTTTTAGACGAAGGGTGTGCACTTTACCACTCTTTGATATAGATGTAAGATGACTCCGCCCATGCTCTAAGAACCAAGAAAGTAGGATATATCAAGAAGGAGAAGACGTGGAACTAGAAGTTTATGCGTTTTGAATTATAGACAAAAGTGGCCAACTGATTTCTTAATAAATTATTGGGAAAAAGACACTCTATAACACTTTTTAAAATAAGTAGCCCAAGTTTGAATTTTTTTCAAAAAGTGGTCAGTTGGATATACTATTTCCGCTTTATAACTATTTCCTAATTTGGGTCAATTTGGCCTACGTAATCCATATACAGTCCATATAAAATACTGATACAGCCTATATACCATACTGATACAGTATTCAACTTGAGCAATTTGACCCTTTTAAAAATATTTTAATTTTTTTTGCTGTAAATTTTTTAACTAATCAAATATTCTGTTTTTTCTTATTATTTGAAAATAATAATTAAATTATATAAAAATGATATAATTGTTAAATAGAATATCTATATAAGATATATGTATAGAAATTGTATAGTTCTATCAAATATGTTTATGTATAAAATATACATAAAAAATCTATAGAAAGTATATGAAAATTATATAATTGTTATATAAAACGTATAAAAAAAATATACAGTTATTGTATAAATTGTGCATCAAAACTGTATAATTTTCGTATAGAATATTTATATGCATAAGGGTTGTATATAAACTGTATAGAAGGTGTGTAGAAACAGTATAAAACAAGCCAGTAAATTGAAATGGCTAGGAAGTAGAATTTAAATTTTATTGTCATTTTCATGAAAATAGTTTATTTTGAAGTGTCGTTTCTGTCCTTTTCCCTAAATTATTTATAGAGTCTGAGTTAAAATTACTAGGCTTGAGCCCGTTAGTAGAATTAAAGCTCCATCTGAATGAAGGAGAAAGTCAAGGTAACTTTGACTCTTGTTGTACATGAAGGAGTTGTTTGGTAGTGTGTATAATAATATTACTGAAAAAGGTGTATAGTTAATACACATATTAGTTTTATATAGGCTGAAAATCTACCAAACAAAAGATTAAAATAATACCATAACCAAACATGTATTAAATTCTCTAATACATACTGCCAAACGATGCCTAATAGGCAGAGGATTGAGGGATGAGAAAGTCATCACATCATTTTGAAAGGAAAATACATGGAGGTTACAGTTTTCTTTTTGTGGCCTCTCACCAAATGGCTTTTCCAATATGCTTTATAATACTTCCTCTATTTCATTCCATGTAACCTGTTTGATTGGATAGAAGTACTGGTTGAAAAGTTAATTTCATGTCACTTGGCAGCCGCATTAAAGTCTTCGCTACGTGCTGGTCTAAAGAAGGGTCGGACCATAAGGATCAATTGTATGCAATTCTATTCACAAGTTACAAAAATGACCGAATAAATTTCAATCACCTGGAAAATCCTGTCAGTATCTAGGAAACGTTCTCCATTTAATTGCATCTCTCAAATCTGATTTGCTTATAGGTTAGAGAATATCAATATCCTTGCATCAATTGCACACCTTCAAGATGAAACTCTTAATGATAGTTGGTCGCATTCGACAATTTTCACAGTAATAGCTGGGCCACAGTGGGATTAACCATATTTTATGTGTTGAGCATAACTTTAGGGTAGCTGTACCAAGCATCTCTATGCATCAAAGTTTGGACAAATGAGAAGAAACAAATGAGAAGAAATCACCTGGCGTTTTGGCCGCTGCTGGATCAGCTTTGGTGAATCTTCCAGATACATAGGCAAACACTTGTGGGGGTGACAGCGGGAGTGAGATTAACAGGGGTAAGGACTTGGTAAGATGTTTTCTTTTCTTTGATTAATGCAATAAACAGATATATTTAGCAATAAAGCACTTGGAACAAAAATTAACTAATCTATTTGATGAGAAATTTCATCTTTACACATCCAATTTGACCTTTCAAATAATATAATGTTGCTTCGCTCTAACAAATGAAACTCACTGACAATGTGTGTTAGAATTAAAGAATATGGAAAAAGATACAACAATTACTACATAACCTTTATGACAAGCACCAAAAAGTGGCCTGCAGATAAATTATCATTGACAGGAACAGCTCTTTGTTCTTCTCCTGCTTCCCATGGTGCAGAAGTCGTTTGCAGGATTTATTGTATCCTACGTCACGATCAAGCTTAACCTCATTTTGTCCAGGCTAAGATGACTATCTATCGACAATGCCCTGAATTTGGCCTTCTACCTCCCCTCGAAAAAGCTGAGAACTGATTTCCTGAAGGATGTGGATGATTACGTCCTTTAACATTTTGGTTATGAGAGGCCCTTCCACCACTCCGTTGGTTAAAGCTGCCAGCCCCGTATGGTTCATAGCTCGCAGAAGTGTTAAATCCACTCTGCTGGTGGAAATTAGGAGTTGGTGGAACTGGTATCTGGCCCACGTGCTGAGGATGACTACCATGCGAGGAATAATTCTGTCCACCATTTTGCTGCATTCGATCTATATGATGTCCATGACCACGATAATCTCTACCATGGGTGACAGGTCCCGCACCACCCTTGTGTGGCTGAGACCTAAAACTTTGGTCATATTGCTGCTGTAGATTCGAGAAACCTGGAGGTCTGGAGTGACGTCCAGCATCTCGAGCAGAATGGCCGAAACTAGGCCGTACGTTTTCATGAACATTGTATCTCTGGGTTTGAAGAGAAGGGACAGGAGGACCACGTGCAGCAGGATAGGACACTGGTTGGGCGTGCATATAATCACTATGTCCTTGACCATTATGTGTACGCCTGTAATCATCATGTCCACCCCTATCTTCTTTCTTCTGCAAACTATTAAGCACCAGTCTATGTGCAGCTTCTCCAAGCTGACGACCAGACATTGCACCACGGGGGTGGCTCCTGCAACAATGCACACAAGTTATGTATAGCCTAAATAACTATGATTGACATATTAACTGCGTTGCAGCAATAACATGGTGTATACCGTCCATTTTCCCAAGGTTTCTTCCTATGCTCCTCATGCCACAGTACAGGATCAGGTTTTATATCACCTAATGTGACCAGCTGCATTGAAACAGTATGGCATTGGTGAGAGAGATAAATGCATGCAAAAATGAAGATACTGGAAAGTTTAAAAGTGCACAAACTTGTAAAAGGTAATGATATATGAATAAAACATGAAAATTGATAATGGTTTAATCTTGTCCAAGCTGGCTAAGCACGGGCACATAATCACAGCTAGTTTATCATTCTATATACATGTAAAGGCTTCATCCTAATATGTTATAATTAGACGACCTTATCAATGTGCAAAAGCCAATGCTTCGAGGGAAATGTTTTCTTCACTTACCCATAGAGAAAGTTACGAATAGCATTCTAATAAAAGACAAGGTCCCCCCCCCCCCCCCCCCCCTCAAAACGACCACCTGGATGTGGAAAGGTGGATCTGTTGCTTCATGAGAAATAAATAGATTCATGGTATATGATCTGTTAAATTAAAGTACCTTTTTCGGGAAAACAACCCCTTCCATTGGCCGAGCAATATGTTTATGCTTATCTGGAAGTCTGTATATTGCACATCTGAAATGCAAGCAGAAGGGAAAGGCTGATCAGCAAAACATAAAAATCCACATTGGGTGGTGATGGCATTCGATAAAGATGCTGCTGCTAAATGCTGGATTCTTACATGACTTGGTTTTGTGTAATATCTTCCATCCCTTCAATAGGTGATCTAAAAATCGGAGGACAAGGATCTCCACTGCAAAGGGATAGGTAGCCATTCATCCCACCACTGCATGTAGACCTAGAGAGAATCAGAAGAATCCAGCTAGGACTTCAAATATTGCGGGTAGAGCAGGATTAAGTCACATAACAAAGAAGATACAGAGCAACGTGATGGAGAAGAGGTTTAGAACAACCAATTAATTTCATACAAGATGAAGAAATATGACCAACTCAGATAATGAGAAGACAAGGCCTAAAAAGGAATTATAAGGGGCACTATGCTGGTCACGATTAAAGGGTCGGGGTCACAAGGACAAAACCAGGAATAACTTTTAAATAGTCCTCAACGATACAAGTTTTGCAGTATAGAGCTCTGAGAAGACTTAAGATACTGTTGCAATTTATGTATTTTCCTCTGGCAACCACATAAGAGCAGAGACACTAAGTAACATAACCAACATTCTTGTTCGCTGACTTTAAAAACACACTAGTAAGGAACACTTGAACTTCAGTATCCCCACAATGGGGAACCAGGATACAGGATGAACTGAGATTAGTGTCACTGGAGCTGAACAAGAAACTGGAAAAACAGTTTTATCCCCAGAAACAACCAAAAACACCAACAAATAGCCAGCCAATCATGAGCTATGCTACCCAACTTCATCAATTTTGTCATTTTGGCTAAATGTCCTTCAACGTCCAAAAAAACAAGTTTCAATCAAAAAGAAAAAGATATACATACAAAAGTGAAATCCAAAATACTAAGATATACATTAGCAGAGATGAATATAGGCGCAAACAAACCTAGCTATCGGGTCCAACTGCTCCTTGACTTTGAACCGTTCTTTGTCTGTAAGCTTCTTATAGCGATCAACAAGAGAGAAAATGCAGGGAGACAAAGGATTGGATAATGACACAAAAAGCATATCAAACATCACACTGTTTCTTCGTGATTCTTCTTCCTGTATGAAAATAACTACATTAGCATATCAAAATCTTGTTAAGAGAGACAGCTTACTGACTCAAAAACAAAAAACATCATACCGTCAAAGAATGTTCAATTTTTGCAACCTCTGCTAGGAGCCTCCCTTCTTCAATAAATGGCAATTTGGCAATACCCTTTAATACAGAAAGAAGTCAACACAAAATATGAAAATCCAGTTCTTGAAGAAGACTGAAAATGCTTAATCAGTACCTGCCATGAAAAGCGCTTGCCATTCATGTCCACCTCAAAATCTGCACACATGATATAACTTGAATTAAGAAGCACTAGAAGCAAGACATTCACACCAACAGAGAAGATATATGTTATCCTATACCATGGAGTATAATTACTGACAACACGAAAATTATCAAAACAAAAAGAGATCATACCGGTAGGATAAAAATCAATAATGGGTGAATTTGGGTCTGTCATCAATTTCCTATACTGCTCGGGTAGAGCATGAGCACTGCAAAAAAGAAAAACAGTCGACATTCCCAAGTGTTACAAGTAGATTCTGTTTTGTTTTTTAAATTAACAATAGGAGAGACAAGTTTCTCAAAGACTGTAAAGGAAGAGAATTAAACCTGGCAGCAGGGAAAACCCCCAACAGCTGATTAAATGGCTTGAAAGGAGAACCTAGTTCAAATGTGATATTCATCTGGCCAAGATCCTTAAGATCAGAAGCAAATGGTGCATAATGATAGGGATAAAACCTGCAGAGGAACAACTTATGCAATGAAATCTGAAGCGCCAAGGGGATAAGCAGTATGTAAAATTAGATGCAGAATAATGAGACTGTTCCATAGAAAATGCAACACAAGAATAGCACATACATTGAAAGATAAATTTTGAAGCACAAACAAACGCGATAGATGTGTGTGATCATGTAAATGCAAAACTTGATAGTGAGGTACATCAATCATGTGGGGGTCACACTGT
>NC_061122.1:221433718-221461930 GCF_002878395.1 Capsicum annuum | reverse complement strand
GCAAAACTTGATAGTGAGGTACATCAATCATGTGGGGGTCACACTGTTCGCATGCAAGGCATAGTGTATGCTAAGGGCAATATAACCACACATTGAAGGGGGTGAGAAAGAAATATAAGCACAAAACCCTCCTGTATCAGAAGGGAGAATTTACCACTGCCAAGAACAAACCCCTTCATAATAATAATGCATAACCCAGCAAAGCCCTTCTACATACTTCATCACCTACACACAAAAGACCAGATTTGTTGTAAGGTTCAGAGTTTCAATAAGAGTTATATAACTTCCTAAGGCTCACTTTTGCGGTTGTTGCCTAAAAGGCTGAAGTTTGTAGTCATTTCAGATCTCCTACGCTATGGAGGTGCATTTGATAGTCTTTTGGTAATGCAACAGCAACAATAGCATATCGAGTGTGGTCCCATAAGTGGGGTTTGGGAAGGGTGGGGTGTACGTCGACCATACACCTACCTTTGTAGGGTAGAGAGGTTGTTTCCGATTTTTTCGGTAATGTATTTTGAAGAAATTTATGAAGTATGAATTTTTTTTTGAGAAGGTAACATATGTGTATATTGAATAAACCAGTACATGGGTTGTACTGAAACCATATTTACAACATATCAAAAAGGAAGAAAACTGAATCTAAATCCTAAACAGAGCCTAGGATATCTATATTTCTGAAGTACGATTTGGAAAAAAAAAATTTTAGAGCAGTAACATAAAAGATGATTTTAAAGATCTTAAAATTTTTTGTCTTTGGAGTAATTTTCCATAATTTCTCTTTTTTTTTTTTTTTTTGAATTAGACGAAAAACAAACAAATCTTACATCCTCAATAGACCACAATTTTAAATGTATCACTTTGACCTTTCTTTTATAATTTATCCTTATTAATTTTTTACACCATTTCGCTCTCTCGATTGTTGCATTCAAAAAATTTATGTAACTTCTCTCATCTCACATTTTCTCAAAATGTAAAATCTAGTATTGATTTCTCTTTGAGAAAAGTTCCTTAAAATGCTGGGGCAAAAAGTTATTGTGTAAATCCAATGCACAACTATTAATACACCTATGTAATGGAGACAAATTTAATATTATGGGGGAGGAGTCTGATTGTTTTATTAGCTAAATAGTTATTGTTTGGGTTTCTTGCTTTAGCAACCATCTAAAAACTACTTCTAAACACAATTTTGAAAAAGCAGTCACCCAAACACAATTTGTTCTCTGGACAGGAACTTTCAGAAAACATTACTAAAACACAATCGGAAAATATTCCCAAATAAATAAGGTGTGGAAAAAACATTCTCAAATGTATAAGAGAGTAAAAATAGCAAAAAAAAAAAAAAACGGTAATGTACCAGAATCATCAAGAATTATTAATGAAAAGATAAAAAAATTCTAAATTTCCAACAACCTCAACTAAATATTTAACCAGTAAGAAACTATGGAAGATTATATAACTTACAACGTCTTTTCGTACTGCTTCCATTTCCTCAGGTGTTTTTGCAGAAAATTTTTCATCATAATACCGTTCTCTCCATCCTGGCGCTCCCAATTTGACCTACAACAACAAACCGGATAAAAAAGATGCAGAATGAACATGTAAATAGTAGCTGCTACCAAAGGGAGTATAAACTGATTGTGACGATTAGTTAAAAAGTTAAATAGCACAAGCTGCTAAAGATCTCAAAGAAAAAGAGCAACATCCACCCTCGGCTGCTTAGAAGTGGGGCTAATACATTTTAAAACCTAAATGAAAAGGTGACAATCTGCAAAAACGATCTCAGGTCTTGCCAAAGTAGACACATACAGTTCCATGAACCATAGAAATTCATCACCTTCTCAGAGATTTCAAGTAATTCATCCAAATTTGATAAGCCAAAAGTGCAATTCATCTTGCTTTCAGGAAATACTAATAGCTAGATTACCCGAGCATATTTGGCGTAAACACACCATCTAAAACTCCTAGTTTGGTGTTTTTAACCCTTTTCCCATCAGCGGATCAATTTCCTAAACAATTCAGAGGCACTATTGCCTCTTTTATGTTTGAGTGGGGAAGCTCTAGGGGGATCTATGATCCGATTTTTTGTCTTTTTCAGACTTCATACGGTGACTTTTAACCAGTCAACTAGCAGTCTTTAAGAGAAGCTCCACCGACTTCAAGGTAGTCATGTAAAGTCGATAGGCCAAAAGTTCCATTCACCTTTCTTTCAGGAAATACTAATAGCTAGATCACTTAAGCAGATTTGGCACATGCCTCATACTACTGATACAGTGTTTTTAACCCCTTTTCTATCAGCGGATCAACTTCCGTAACAATTTTCAGAGAGAATCCATGATCTGATAATTTGTCTTTTTCTGACTTTATACTCTGGCTTAGAATCAGCCAACTAGCATTCTTCAACAGAAATTCCTCTTATTGGCCTCACTTTTTTTGTTTTTTCTAGTTTGATGGATAAAAGTGACAATCGACTGATAGGTCTCACCGGGTAAACCCGGACTAACAAGCTTTAACACATACGTATAATAGAGCATGCTCCTAATATAATCCCAGTCCCAAACTAGAATAAACTAGTGCAGCAGCCCACGGTTTGATGAAGTTTGTCAATTATTGACAAAGATGAAATTGGATTAAAAATTTGTGCTCAAGCCTTCTTTTCCTTTGACTCTCGCTTAACAGCTAAGTCAAACAAAGTATCATTTTCCAAAAGCCAAAATCTCACTATACAATTCAGCTCAATCTCTTTCCAACAAACACTCAGATTAATTTCATCTCAACTATATTAGCGACCTGAACTTAAACCCAAGTAGAATCACTAGTTTGACTCTGATATCCAAATTCACCAATCAGATTAATCTATGATGATCTTAAATGCTACATTATTTTCTGAGATAATCAAACCCACAACTTCCAAGGAGAGACGGGAGATGTTTATTTTCGTACCTTGTCTTCTTCAGGATTCTCTGAGTTAAAACTATCGTTCTTCTCTCGAAGCAACTTGTTTAGCTTTGTTTTCAATTCTTCCTTGTTCTCAGAAACCTGAATGGCATAGAAAAAGATTAAAAGATATTTTGTTTACAATAGTAATAAGCAATACATGTTGTACCTGTCAATAAAAAAGTGAAAGGAAAACTACCAACTCCTATAAGCAAACCTAGACATTTTTATTTCATGCGATATAACTTAGCCCTAAGTGATATTCAAAGCTAAATAATGGCTTTTCAATTCTTGTTGTAAGTGAAAAGAAAACTATCAAGTCCTATAAGCAAACCTAGACAATATAATATCAGAAGATACATCTTAGCTCTAAGGGAATAGAAGTGGGGGACCCCCCAACCGCCTGTGTCTATCTCCATGCTCCCCAGACATAGACTACGTACAAGGTAGTACTCTTGGAAAGATAGATTATCACCGCGTGAACATAACATTACAGTAAGTCACGAATGTAACTCCCGAAGGATCGACCAATATTCTAAATATAGTAAGGCGGAGAACTGTTGTTCAGTGAACCGCCAGAGTGCAGAGGTTGTTCCCATCATTGAAGTCAGGGTGTGGGACTGACCCTTCCGAATGAGAAAGAAGAGACGTGCAACGTTTCATTGGAAAAAACAATGCGAATATCATATTGACTTTCTCTCGCCCTACTTCTAAAGATAGAAAAAGTTGGAGAGAATTTCAGAAAGTCATGGCTGGAGTCAGAATACATAAAAAACGCCTCTGCTAAAGCAAGAAAACATACTTCAATTTCAAGGTCATTCTCTGCTTCTACAATAGCAGCTCCTATTGTGGCCTCGGAGCTCAAACGTAATAGTTTTTTGGCACGGAGGTTAGCCCTTTTCCTTTTGTTTCTTCGGGCACTGGCAGTCTTTTTATCATCAGACGTTTCAGACTGTTCATTCTTAATGTCGAAGACGGAAAGACTAGAGGTGGTCTGCCCAAGCTGATCAGGTCTACAAGATTTTGATGTTCCTCCCTGTTCATAGGGGGAAGGTGAAGGACCTGAAGCAAGACGAGAACCATGGAATCGAGCAACTGGAACCAGAGATTCAGGTTCAGCTTGAGGTGCAAAGTCGTCTCCTCTTTTTGCCTGCGCCTTTTCACGCCTAATTCTTTCAGATTGTCTCTGAATAAACCACAAAGTTAGTTGAGTAAAAATCCATTTTACATGCAGGAGATCAAGCAACAGATGGTGTTGAGCCTAGATACAGAAGAGGCACTTTTACCCCTTATGAAAGAAAGGCGCAATAAGAATGAATAATGATCTTTATCCCAAAAGAAGAATGAACCAATAAAAAAAATTTTAAAAAAAAAGAAGAATGAACCAATGAAATAATTCCCAGTTCAAAAAAATATGAATTAAAATAGAATGGTTAATTGCAGAGTAAATGTTAGATCATTGATATGCAATAAAATCAAGTAATATGAGTAAATGTAAACAGATTTTATAATCTCTATTTAGTGGATATACAATTGAAAGTTAATTATTGCCGCTAAAACTAGTGCCTGAATTTCTACCCCAAAAAGAGGACAAAAAAATCAATAGCACTATCCTTTCCTTCTTCATTTGTGATGGACAGGGCATTCATAAAAACCTTCTATGTTTAAGATGCTAGTCATCTTTATTACCAGAAAAAAAAAAAGTCACTTGAAACCAAAAAGAGTATTCAGTAAGGCCACAATTTCCTTTTTTTTTTTCAAAAGGAAGGTGAAAAGCAGTAAATGATCAGACAAGTTCAGACCTGATGCATTTGAGATCTCTTTTGGAATATCTTATCTTCATATGATCCTACCGCCTGAATAAAAGATTCTACCCTGCCAAGGTTTGGCTGAAAAAGGAGTAAAAGAGGCAAATTAAAAGGTTAACAACAAATTTCGAGAATAAATAGGTAAAAAGGTTATACAGGAAAATACACAGATTAAAGGGCCGCTGTCAAAGGGGTAACCAACTACCTTGCTTGCATCAGTCAGATACCCTCCCAAAGACCTAAACTCCTTCTTATAAACAGCCATCAGCAAGTTTATCGCACCCTGATAAGATAAAGGACAAAGATCTTGATGATTAATGATTATCCTACAACAAATTTATCAAACAAACTTGGATAAATATTTTGGGGTTTCTTACAGCGAAAAAGAAAAAACTTATCCATTCATAAACATAATAATTATATACCAAAAACACATTATCCGGAGATCAATCTTCAAGAAGACTAAACAACTCAACGATCCAACTGTTTTAAAGCATGTCATATTTCATCAAAAGACAGGGTCACTACGCGCACTCCATACCCCTTCACATTGGATTACAAACAAAGGGAGCAGAACTTCTCTTTACATCAAAAATCAAAGCATTGATTTAAGGATCATTGGATTCATCCAATACAACGGCAGGAACACCTCTATATTTCAGTAACCACCTTGCAGCGTAACAACAGATGATTGACCAGCTCATTCTGGTCTTTAGAAATAACATAATCATATTAATATTTTAAGCCCTTTTATCTATAAATAGTCTTGAATGAGGATAGCTTCCTATGTCACTGTCCAGGTGATGAATATTAATCTTGTGGGTCATTTGATTTTACACATTATTACACAAGGAGATGGCCTTGGCTCAGCGGTAAGCTTGCTTACCGTGGTGTGCCAGGGTCGGGGGTTCGAAACGCCCCTCCAGCGAAGCTGGGGTGAGGGCGCGTAGGTCAGGCCCGGAGTGGTCCCCCCCTCCCCGACACCTACGGAGTAGGTATGAACCGGGTCGTCCCCATTACACAAGGAGCATCCTTGGAGTAACCGGTAAAGTTGCTGCCATGTGACCAGGAGGTCACGGGTTCAAGCCTTGGAAACAGACTCTGGCAGAAATGCAAGGCAAGGTTGCGTACGATACACCCTTGTGGTGAGGCCCTTCCCTGGACACCGCGCATAGCGGTAACTTTAGTGCACCGGGCTGCCCTTTTTTACACAAGGAGCATCCGTTTATCATTGCTCTGTCGAATGACTTGACCAAGCAAGTTCCTATTTGACACTTTCATCTCATACTAGAACATCAGGCTTGTTTCGCGAAATCCAGTCCCCATTGAACATTGGGTAACAGCAAACTGAATCTTTCCATCACTGAACCATTGCAATTCTCTGAACTCTCAAATCCCACACATAATCCTAATCGGTATAAACAGTATCATGTTCAGTTGCTTATCCCAGATTATAAAACCAACTATCAAACGTCTGTATGAACCCTCCAGCGAGGGCATCCACCAACCCATCCAGTATATGTTGTTTCTTCCATTGTCCACCTTCAAGATAGTGTTTGAAAATTTTGTCATAAGCTAAACACCAAACAATGAGGAGATTGCTGTTATGGTCCCCTGACATGGATCTAATTATGGGACGCGGCACAGTGAAATCTGATGTTTCCATTCTACGACCTATGATGTTGGTTCGTTAAGAGAGAACCTGCAATCTCTCAAGTTGAAGTACTGAAAAACTGGAATATTTTCTGCTTATCTTTCATGGAATAAACCTGGATTTTTAATACATTCTGATAAGATAACTACCCCTAGAAACTAGGACATGACTTCCTAACATTACTGGAATGAGAAACTGCAAACTGCTATAAAGAGATAACTACTACTGACTGAGAAACTGCAAAGATATAACTACTGAAATACTACAAATAATTACTAGTCTACTGCAACTAACTACTACTGTACCAACTACTACTGTAAACTGTTGGAGGCTAATGAGTAATAACAATTGCCTTGGAAACACCTACTTACTTCCTCAAACCGTATTTTGCTTGCTATGACCATGTGCAATCCTTCTTTAGAGGCGAATCTCCAAAAGCCATAATCCTATGGAATTAAGTTTCATCCTTGAAAGAAGGAAACACATAATTGACAGGTCGTCTATCATAACCAAACATTGCACCCCCAAAACCTTGTCATGGGGATAATGTACCTTTGCCATTAGCAAAATTGGAAACTCCATATAATACCACTCGATTGTAATGTTTCTCAATCCAACACAGCCTCACTAGATGGAGTGTGCAAAAGCACCACCATTATTTTCCCACTCTATATGCATGCAACACCATTTAACACAAGCAGTGCTCTCAGCTTGCTTTTCATGATACTGAAAAAGTTAACACAACTTCCTCTGATAATCAGATAAATTTTAATGTCACTGCACAGCAAACTTCCTACTGTTTTCATTTTTTCACCTTCAAGGTTAGATATATGAGCACTATGGCAGTATATTCTTCAGGGATGCTATACATTTTGCAGAATCTCTTCCTTTTCCTCACAAAATGTTCCGCACTTTTTCACTCATATATGATCAGCCCTTGTCTTTCCCCCAAATTTAGTTTTTCACATTTAAAATTCATTATTGGCTACAAAAGGCAGGCAACAGCTTAAGAGACAAACTTCTCAAGGTCAAGGAAATATTAATCCTTAAATATCGTGAAAACCGTCAAAGCATGTCAAGTAACAGTACTATAACATTTTTTAATACAAAACTAGTAGAGAAGTTCAGTTAGGAGAAAATGCAAGTCATAACAAAGACATAAACCAATTCTCATTGAAAATACACCTCGCGAATCTCAAGTTTGGGCACCAGTCATAACAAATACATAAACCAATTCTCATTGAAAACAAACCTCGCGAATCTCAAGTGTGGGCATATGTGGTAGAAAATCATTGCCAACGAAGAAGCACATAAATATGAAGTCATCGACAATACGCTCCAAATCAATCACAAAGGGAGGATTGGGAATTCTCAAATCATATTCCAGATACTCCCGCAGAGTCCAAATGTTGAGGAACTGAAATGCACAAATAGAGGAAGCAAAATTTTGAAAACTTACATTGGAAAACCACAAGCAGTCGGGACATAATATTTTTGATAAGACTTTAAAAAAAAAATCTCAAACGTTACCTGGAATGGTTTCTTTGCCACAACCTCGGCATCTCCTTTCTCATCGAACTCCCCTGCTTTTCGCTTTGCCTTTCCTTCGCAATTTGCAGCTAAATGACCCATTTGACCACAAAGGAAACATTTGTCCTGCTGGCCTGGAGTAAATACAACCTAAAGGTAGACATAGAAGAATTCAACAAGAATCAGCATAGAAGTATATTCAAAATAATGCAATTAAGCACCATCACTACAAAATATTTAAGGTTAAAGTACCTAATCACTCCTATTGTTTGACACACTTATTAAGTCCTAATGAAATTTTTTGAGACTAGTATGTCCTACTTTTCCAAACTATTTCATTACAAGTTTGAGTTGCCTTTGAATTTAATTAAATTGTAATCTTTGACCTTGCTCAAGCTGATTCCAAGTAAAGATTATTATCCAAATTACTGATTTTTTGACATGAATGAATTAAATGATTAAGGTAGGAAGACTTCATCTAGTTTTATATGAAAACCAATTTTATTATGAAAAAAATACAGACTACATACATAAATATTAGTCATAAAAACAATGTCCAATGATGACAATAGATTAAAAAGCATACAACATGTGCACCAAATTATTTGAAAGGAAAAACAATATTGGTTGAAATAAAGAAGTAATACCTGCGGAATCAGAAAATTAAAAAAAATGATTATCACTTCAAAATAGCAAACAGATATAAGTTTTAACTACATCAATGTATGTTATGATGGATATGTGGGTTTACTAGGAGTGACAAAATTAAGAATGAGGATATCTGAGACAAGGTAGGAGTGGCCTCTGTGGAGGCCAAGATGAGGGAAGCAAAACTGAGATGGTTCGGACAGGTAAAGAGGAGAGGCGTAGAGGCCCCAGAGAGGAGGTGTGAGATGTCGTCACCGGTGGATATAAGGAGACATAGAGGTAGACTGAAGAAGTATTGAGGAGAGGTGATTAGACAGGATATGACACATCTACAGCTTGCCGAGGCCGTTATATAGATAGGAGGATATGGAGGTCACAGATTAAAGTAGAAAAGCTAATAGGTTGTTGAGCATTGTCTCACTTTCATGCGGGATGGGATTGGTGGTAGTTTGGTGTCCCTTACCTGTTTCTCCTTAAATACCAGTAGTATTAGCAATACCCACGTACTTTCTTGTATTGTGATTTCTGCAACTACCAATTGTTTCTCATGCTTAGGTTATCGCAGCTTAGGGAGAGGAAGAAGGGCTTGCACAAGGTGTTCATTGACCTTGAGAAGGTGTATGACGGTCCGAAGGGAGATTCTATGGAGGTGCTTGGAGGCTAGAGGGGTACCCGTGGCATACACTAGGTCAATTCAGGACACGTACGACGATGCGAAGACTCGTGTGAGGACGGTAGAAGGAGATTCGGAGCACTTCCCTGTTTTGACAGGGTTGCACCAGGGATCGACTCTTAGCTTGTTTTTATTTGCCTTGGTGACGGATGTTTTGACGCAGCATATTCAAGAGGAGATGCCTTGGTTTATGTTATTTGTTGATGATGTTGTACTTATTGACGAGACTCGAGAGGATTTAATTATAAGTTGGAGGTTTGGAGACAGACCCTTGAGCCTAAAGAATTTAGGTTAAGCAGGACCAAGACGGAGTGCTTGGAATGTAAGTTCAATCATTAGTCGCATGAGACTGACGTGGTAATGAAGCTGGATTCTCAGGCCATTCAAAAGAGGGAGAGTTTCAAGTACCTTGGGTCTATGATTCAGGGAATAGTGAGATTGACGAGGATGTTACGCACCATGTTGGGGCAGGGTGGTTGAAATGGAGGCTCGCTTCGGGAGTCTTGTGTGATAAGAAGGTGCCTCCTAAGCTTAACGATAAGTTCTACAAAGTAGCTGTCTAACTGGCTATGTTGTATGGAGCGGAGTGTTCGCCAATTAAGAACTCCCACGTCCCAAAGTTGAAGGTGGCGGGAATGAGGATGTTGCGATGGATATGTGGTCTTACCAGAAGTGATGGAATTAGAAATGAGATTACTTGGGAGAAGGTGAGAGTGGCTTCGGTGGAGGAAAAGATGCGAGAAATGAGGTTGTGATGGTTCAGACATGTGATGAGGAGGTGCATGGATGCTCCAGTACGGAGGTGTGAGAGGCTGGTTGTGGATGATTTTAAGCAATATAGAGGTAGGCCAAAGAACTATTGAAGGGAGGTGATTAGACATGATATGGAAGTTATAGCTTAAGGAGGACATAACCCTTGATAGGAAGGTGTGGAGGACGTGGATTAGGCTAGAGGGTTAGTGGGTAAGAGTTCGTCCATAGTAGTAGGGAAGAGTGCTTTGTTTGTAAATGTGCCTATAGTTTCTTGTTCGTGGTGTTTTGGTGGTGTCTATGATTTCGCATAGATTTACCGTGTTAACTTGTAGGTGTCTTGTTTCCTTTACTATCTAACGCCGTGTTATCCCATTTTATTGTGTGCTTTTATGTTTTTTGTTTGTTATACTGTTATCTGTCCTGAGTCAGGAGTCTATCAAAAACAACCTTTCTACTTCATCTGAGGTAGTGATATGGACTGTGTACACTTTACCCTTCCCAGACCCCACTTTATGGGAATACACTGGGTATGTTGTTGTTGCATAGATTATCCCATTATTTGTCGTTGTTACTGTTCCTTTCATGAATGTTATGTAATGCTTCCCTCCAGTATTTGTTTTGCCTTCCTTTCTTCTGTATATTCTTTGATATGTGTTACCCGAGCCGAGAGTCTTTAGGAAACATCTACGCCTCTATGAGATAAGGGTAAGGTCTACGCACACTCTACCCTTCCCATACCCCCCTTGTCATTGTTACAGCTCCTTTTCGTGAATGCTATGTAATGCTTCCCTCTAGTATTTGTTTTGCCTTCCTTTTTTCTGTATATTTTTTGATACGTGTTTCCTGAGCCGAGAGTTTTTAGGAAATAACATCTACGCCTCTCTGAGGTAAGGTAAGGTCTATGCACACCACTTGTGGGATTTCACTGAGTATGTTATGTTGTTATACTGATGTTATCATTTCATTTGCAAATTTAGAACCGACGTATTAGCATGGGTAATGAGAAATGTCTGTCCATATAATGAAGTTTAGCACTAACCTCTCTGAGTATGGAGAAGTGAACTTCATGTGTAGCCAAACCCAACATAATTAGATCTGCATCCTGTGGTAGCACCAAAGAACATAATTGTAAGTAATCCGGTAGAACATTCATGAAAAAGCAGGAAGAAGATTCCCATCCAAAGATTTGCACGTAATTCAAAGGACAAGACTTACCAAACCATAAAGACAGTGACGCATATTTGGATCATGACCAGTAAGATTCCTTTGCTGGCGGATATAGGACATGATTTTATGCTCACCTTCACCCGGGACATTTGCATCAGAAAGTACAACCTTCAAACGATAGTTGAATCATAAATAAGCACACAAAATTTTTTTTGTATCTTATAGAGGTGCAGAAAAGAAAGCGACTGCACCAAACAACAAAACCAAAACCAAATAATCTTAAATTGAAAGAGCAAGAACTTTACAGGAACAGTACCTTAATTTTTTTCCATCCTGGATCATGGTTTATTCTAAGATGAATATAGTATTGAAGAGAGACCGACAATGTAGCCATGAATTGTGTTCCGGGAGTAATAACATTTGAATCAAAAACTTGGGAAACCTGTTTAGGAGGAAGCTTCCTACCCTCCCTCTCAAATTCCTCACGCAACTTTTCCTCCTCGGCTGCCTAAAAAATGGATTCCATGAGATAAAACTTGAGCATAAATTCTACTCACCATTAAAGAATATAAAGGGCATGTACCGCATCTGCTGCATCTTTTGCTGCTCTAAAACGTCTAGATCTTTGCTGGTTCATTTTTGCCCTTGGTGCAACACCATCTATCAAATACATCCAGTCAGTAATTAGTGAGAAATATAATTTGTTTTGTACAGGAAATTGTTCAATGGAGAATCAAAAGATCAGAAAAGATCCATATAAGAAAATACAGGAGGATCAAGGAAACATTAAATATTAAATATAACTTGAATTTCTAAGGATTTTATTTATTGGGGAGGGAAGTAAAATGCAGTTTTAGTCCCCTTCTTTATAATTCCGATTTTTCCCATTTTGCACTTGACAAGATGAATCCAAATTTTTCTTTGAGTTCCCAAGCAATAACAATCACCCCTTTCCCAGATACATCTGACCCATACTCTCATTTTCTTTGAAATGTAGAATCTATACATTAATTGAAAGACAATTTGACCTTGTCACCCACCAATGGCCATATATAGCAGCTTTCGAGGACGCACCATTGAGAAAAGCCTGTCTATGTAGTCAAACATGCACTGGAAAACCTCATCGAATGTGGTTGGAGAAGGCTGCATTAGAGAGCATCGGATGTTATATTATAGAGAATAGCATAAATAGCTGAGATATCTAACAAATATATACCATGAAAGTAGAATCGTTCAAACATGTATCCAATAGAAACATAGGTCATCAACAAAAGAGTATAATGTTCCAACTATTAATCTTGACTTTCCCATTCTCAATATAGCAGAAAAGAAACAACTCAGGAAAGATTCCTGCAGCTCAAAAAAGGATCCGTGGGAAGACGAAAGAAAAAAATAACCACTCAAGGAACCTAAATATAGGTAACGAAATGAAGTGGAATACAGTAATCTTAACCAAATAAGCATATAGTTTTTTTCTTTATACAACTATAAATAGGTAAAAGGACAAACTTCCACCAAAAGAAATTATCACATGTGACATTAATGCATTAGAAAACTAAGACATGCATTGATAACTCATTTTCTATGTCATTTATCTTCTTTTTAAACATTATTTATCCAAAATTATATTATCCTTTGAAGGCAGAAGGTCCACAAGGTTGTGTTTGTGGCATCCTCTAGCTAGATCAACTTCTTCTCTCCCTATGGGTTGTAGTCCAAAAATACTAAGTTTGAGTGACATTGACATTTAACATATAAGACGTGGAAATGTAAGGATGCCTTTCCTCATAAATATCGTGATATGGAAATATTTGACCAATACATAAGCACGTCACTTGCAAAACCAAACTGATTCTAGAAAATCAAACTTCTCATTACCCAAGATCAGTATCTTATTTAACTCGAAGTATCTGACAGAACAATAAGGGGCTCTCACACAGAATTTGTAACAAACCCAGAGAGAACCACCAAAAGGGTTGACAGATATCATAATGACAAAGTATATAATCAGCACTAAGCTAAGCAAGATTTTACTGTCACTTAATAATAAATCTCTATACTGCCTGCTTTTTTCTTACAACTTGACCATAAATTGCTCATGTTCTATAGAGTTGTCAACAGTGATAAAAAAAATGACGCATGCCACAAGCAGATGAAAAGGCATGCATCACCTGTGATGACTTAAAACGTTACAAAAGTACCAGCAGTAAACTACTTATCTATTCTTTTTCTTTTGAAAACCGTGATGTCCAGGCCAGCTTTCGCTCACCTTGACTAATCCGAGGGATACCTGCCACCGGCAACATGTCCCAGATAACTCTGAACTCTGTCCACCAGGATAGGACAGATGGAAAGAAATTACTTAGTATTTTTGTCTCTGCCAAGATTTGAACCTGCGACCTTATGGTTCTCAACCCACTTCATTGACCACTAGGCCCTTGGATGCGTAAACTACTTAACTATGTCAGCCTCAGGGTTCAGCAATAATATAGAATAGAAAAGCCAATGATTCATGAATATTTTTACAACTGTGGTATCTAAGTCAGCTTGCACGCATCTTGATACAAGAACGACCTAGATGAGAAGAAGACTAACGAATGGAAGTAAAACACAAGCAAGCAAACTAAGACAAAACCGAAATTCAATATAACAAGAAAAGTAAAGATAGATGACTTGACATAAGAATCCACAAAGAAATAAGAATCTAAGGGTGTATCAAACCCAAAGACCCCTAAAACATGTAAATCCAAACACCAAGCCCTTACGGTGACCGCAAAGGGGATTAGATCCGCTTTACAATATCTTGAGTACCTATGATGGTGACCACATCTGCTGGCATGTGATGTTTGGACATAGAATCGAGTCCTAATGGGCAAGGCCAGGTGCTCTTATTTTACGACGGTAGGGACGATTGCTTCCATTACTGACCAGAAAGACACCAAATTCTCCTTTAGGTGCTTCAACTGCGGTATAGGTAGAAGGAGCTGGTACGGAAAAATCTTCTGTATAAGGTTCGAAATGGTGAATTGAGGTAGAGTAGACCGATGATCCTGTAGTCATTTGGCCGGTTATTGAAAGAAAAAGCTTGCATCTGCTTCCCCTATTATATAACCGGTCCCGTCTCTCTCCAAACCTAACGTGGTAGTTTCCCATCATAGTGCTTTCTATCTATAGATTAAGCCATTACCTATGGAGTACTATATACTAGTATTTCCTTTGCTTTCCCCAATTCTCATATACAAAGTTGTCCAAAAAATAGAAAAGGAAAAAACAAGACCATCCCTTCAGTCATCACATGTAATACAAACCCTCTCTTCCCTCACCACATCCACCTTCTTTTATTTTCTTCTAGGCATGTTCTTGATTTTTGATCAGCCACCTAACCTAATTATTATTACCATTTATCACGTTGAAGTAGGACTTTGGACTGATTCTACTCCTCTTCTTCTCTATATATAAGTGAATAGATCTTTGTGATTCAATCGATTCGATTCTCGTTCTCACCCTCGGCGAACTCCATCATTCCTAAGCAAGGAACAACACCGGCTTTTCCAAGCCCTACACTAATTGGCTTTTCCAAGCCCTACACTAAAAATCCCTCCCAATGGAATGTTTCTTGTCAAAATATCATCAAAAACTAAGAGAAAATGACCAAACTAATGGCTATTTATACTATTACATAAACGGGTGAAATTACTAAAATGTCATTAATGAATATTTACATTCCATAGGCGCCTCTTCTAACTCTCCAAGGCCGCCCCTTCTTTATACTTCAAAAAGTGGAATCCCAAGCAATCCTCCAAACATGGAATTGCTTTATTGAAAGCTCAAAATAAGTCCTCCATACATGCCCTTGTACCCTCAATGTGACCAAAGCTCGAGTCCTCATGTATTGGCCTCGAATGATGTCATCAAAAGCTACGAAGGCCATTTGGCTCGTACCACATATCGACTAATTCCACGAGGTTCTATGTCCACCAAGGCTTGGACAAATAGAAGGAAATCACCTAGTGTTTTTTGTTTCGGCTGGAAATTGAGCTATGACCTCATGGTTCTAACTAAACTTAATTGACCATTAGGCCGCACCCTTGGATGTTACTAGAGATTCATGACTTGCAACAACTACCACGCCTTTGTCCTAAACAAGTTTGGTTCGGGTATATGAATCGTTACTTATCCATTTAAGCTCAGTTCATGTTATCGGCATACTATATAAAATAAAAGTGAAAATAAGTTAAATATATATAAATAATAGTAATAATATTACAAAAACATAGTAATAAAATAGAAGTTCTCTAACAAGAATAAATCCTATTCCCAACTAGTAAATACCACATGTATGTATCTTTTTCTTCTATTGTGCTCTATTTTTAGTTAAATTCGCATTGATCCCAAAAAATGGTAGATCTTTCAAGACAACTTCCTCTAATGTGATTTTAGGTCTAACTCGAACCCTTTTAACACCTTCACTCACAATGGCTTCACATGGGTAGATCAATGCATTTGTAGGTCAAGCCTCAAGGCATGCCCAAGCCATCTTATGCGACTTTCTCTCATTTTATCCTTAATGCACTTTACTCGCTCCTTTCGGCGAATGTGGTCGTATTTAGTCTTATCTAATCTTGTATGACCATTGATCATACATGTATTCTATCATCCACATCTCTACAATACTCATTTCCAACATTCACTACCAGATAATATTGTAAGACTTATAATAATTGTTTTGAAGAACTTACATTTCACTTTAGTCGGCATCCTTCTATGACGTGATACTCAAAAACATTTCTCAACTTCAAGTCCTCAATAATCTGATTTAATTATATAAAAATATTTTTCATCTATCATCTTATTCTATTGAAACGAAGAGCTTAGATATCTAAATTGTTAGTAATTTGGCAGTGTAGTTTCTTTAGTCTCTCCTTAACTTCACTTTACATGCTAACTAAACTTGCATATATGTATTCAGTCTTACTTCTACATATCCTAAAACTCTTTCTCTCCAACATGTTTATCCATAGCTCAAGAGCATAGTTGACATCTTCACTGGTTTCGCCAATTAACATAATACAATCAGCAAATAATATACACCATGGGACCTCATCTTGTATTGTGTTGGTTAACTCATCCATAACTAGGGTAAACAAGTAGGGCCGCTATGTCTATACATGGTGTAGATCCATTGTTATGGGTAACTCATTTGTATCTCCAACAGTCCTACTACCTTTCATATGCTAGTAGCAGCTCCTTCATGCATGTCCTCTATGGCATTTATACATTCAATATTAATACTTCTCCTTCATTACTCACCAAAGGACCTAGTGTGATGCCATTATCATATGTTTTCGTTAGGTCAATGAACACCATATATAGATCTTCTTCCTTACGCAATAAACTTCCATTATCTTCTTAGCAAGAATGCCACCTCCCTCGTAGATCTACCAAACATAAATCACTCTTGTTGTATTCGTAAAGCTGCGTTCTACGACTCTTTCTCAGAGTTCCATTGCAGGACTCATAAGTTAAGTGATGTGACAGTTTGTATAACTTCAGATATTCCTATGTTATTATAAACTATAGAGGTATCAAGTTGTTGAGCCACACTATAAAGGTTTGGGATAGGGTGGTAGAGTTGAGGTTAAGAAGTATGACACTATTTTTGTTCGACTACTGAAGCCATCCATCTCGTAAGGAGACTGGTGTAGCAGTATCGTGAGAGGAAGGACTTGCACATGGTGTTCATCGACTTAGAAAAGGCTAATGATAAAGCCCCAAGGAGGTTTTATGGAGGTGCTTGGAGGCTAGAGGGGTACCTGTGGTGTATGCTAGGGCGATTAAGGATATGTATTACGGAGCCAAGACTCGTGTTAGGACAGTGGGAGGGGACTTAGAGAACTTTCCTGTCTTGATGGGGTTACACCAAGGATCGACTCTTAGCCTGTTTTTATTTGTCTTGGTAATGGATGTTTTGAAGTTGCAAAATTCAAAGTGAGGTGCCTTGGTGTGTGTTATTTGTGGATGATGTAGTCTTATATCTTGATTGATGAGACCTGTGGCGGAGTTCATGCTAAGTTGGAGATTGGGAGGCAAACCCTAGCGTCAAAGGGTTTAGGTTGATTAGGTCCAAGATGGAGTATTTGGAGTGTAAGTTCAGCGAGGTGTCGCATAAGACTGATGTGGTTGTAAAACGTCATACTCGGCTACCTAGAAGAGAGATAGTTTCAAGTATCTTGGTTCTATGATTCAGGGGAACGGAGAAATTGGCGAGGATGTCACGATCAGATTGGGGCAAGCCGAATGAAATAAAGGCTCGCCTCCGGTATCTTGTGTGACAAAAAGGTGCCTCCTAAACTCAAAGGCAAAGTCTACAGAGTGGTGGTTAGACCGGCTATGTTGTATGGGACGAAGTATTGGCCAGTCAGAAAATCTCACATTCAAAAGATAAAGGTGGCGGAGATGAGAATGCTACGGTGGATGTGTGGGAGTACTGGGAAAGGTGGATTAGAAATGAGGTTATTCGAGATAAAGTGGGGGTGGCTTTGGTGGAAACCAAGATGAGGGAAGCGAGGTTGAGATGCTTCGAACATGCGATGAGAAAGGGCATGGATGCCTTAGTGCGGAGGTATGAGAGGTTGGCTAGGGATGATTTAAGGTGAGGAAAAGGTAGACTGAAAAAATATTAGAGAGAGGTGATTAGACATGACATGGAGCAGCTTCAGCTTACCGAGGGCACAACCCTAAATAGAAAGGTGTGGAGGAGGCGAATTAGGGTAGAACGGAAGTAGGAAGGAGTGCTTCATTGCTAGTATAAGTGCTAGTAGCTATATTACTAGTATTGTTTCAAAGTGTGTTATCGTTCGTCGTATTACTTGGTAAGTCTTATTTATGTTATTATTGGGTGTGGTAATTCCTATTATTTCTTGTTCCTTTACTATTTCTTTCTAGACTATTTTATCTTGAGTCGGGGGTCTTTCAAAAACAGTCTATCTATAGGTAGTGGAATGGACTGCATACACTTACCCTACCCAGACCCCACTTGGTGGGAATATTCCGGGTATGTTGTTGTTGTTTCAACATTCGTCGGGAATCCTACCACTTCTTAGTGTAGTACTGACTAGCTTGGCGAGTTATATTCTACTCCAATATCTCCAAGACACTTCCAAACCACTATGGGGTACAATGTTGACCACAAATTTTCATAGTATTTTTTACCTCTGTCTATTTAAGTTTAGAGAGTAGCTAAATTTCCCACCGTGCCAAAAAAAATCATGACTTGCAGCATGTTAACATCAAAGAAAAGACAAGAAAAACACAATAAGATGAGTATGATCATAGTTTTACCGATTTATATATGAATCACAAAACAATTCATACTCAATTTATATATGAATCACTAAAAAATTCAAAAATACAACACAGACACACTTTTCCTATATATTAATTTTTCACTTTTTCCTACCTGGAATTTAGGGTATGAAACTCAACCAATTAATAATTAAGGTGTGTTTTGATAGATAGTTAGTGACAATTCAGGTTGGAAACTCGCGCACCTAATAGTTCATGTATGAAACTCAAAAAATTGATATACTTCAGGTATTTTTTTACTTACCAAGCAATAATCTATCAGAAGTAAAAGTTCACTTTTTCCTACCAGAAATTTCAAGTATGAAACTCAACCAATTAATAGTTAATGTGTGTTTCTTTTGATAAATAGTTTGTAATAGTCCAGGTAGGAAATTCGTGCACCTAATAGTTCAGGCATGAAACTCAAAAAATCGATATTGTTGGTAATAGTTCAGGTAGGAAACTCGTGCACCTAATAGTTAATGCATGAAACTCGTAGAATAGACATACTTTAGGTGTGTTTTTACTTAGCAAGCAATAATCTACCAGAACTATAAGTAACTAAAATTGAAAGGAAGATGATTTGAATGCATACACACACCAAAAGTATCTCGTCTTTTTCTTTTTTAGTTTTATACCTAAGCTATTAGGTGCATGAGTTTCCTATCAGAACTATCACCAACTATTTAACAAAAAACACGCCTCAACTAAAAATTGTTCACTTTTTCCTACCTGAAATTTCTTTTGATATATAGTCGGTGATAGTACAGGTAGGAAACTGGTGCATCTAATAGTTCATGCATGAAGCTCTTTTTTTTACTTAGCAAGCAATAATTTCACACAACTTTTAAGTAACTATAAATTGAATAGTATTAGAATACGTACTCGATCTTCGGGATGAAAACAAGGATGAATAATACCATTCATATCCAAATACAAGTTATCATATTCAATATTATTGGGATTAGGCTTACTGTTATCAACAGGAACTTTAATTCCTTCAATAACAGCAGCTTCTTCTTCAATAACATCAACTATGACCATTGGATATTTCTCCGCTAACCAACGGTAAAATGCTGGTACTCCCATTGTAAATAGCGATAAGTGAAAATATGGTTTGGTTACTGTGTAACAGAGATTTAAGGAAGGAAGGAATGTGTATGTGAAGAATGAAGAATGGCGGGCTTGGATTTTTTTTTTCAGCTGGAGGAGGAAAAGTGGTTAGGGCATAGAATGAATGTGAAAGGACGAAAATGTCCTTTTTTGTTTATGTAGAACGGCGGCTGGGTGAAAATATCTTTGTGAAAGAGCACGATTGAAGATCTAAAAAAAAAGATACATTTAATTTTGTGTTTTTTCTTTTTCTTTTTTACCCATGAATAAATAAAGTCAAAATATCATAAACATACACCTTAATTTACCATATTTATATAAATTCTTACTCTTATAAAACAATTATACAAATCTCAACTAATTGTGTATCTTCGTAAGATGTATTATGTATCTCGACAGATTCAAAATCAAAAAAATTATATGAGTATATCTTTACAAAAGAAAATATGTATCTTCGTTGGATGTATTATGTATTTCGATAGATTCAAAATCAAAAAAAATATATCAAAAACTAATTATGTATTTTTATAAAGAAAAAATGTATCTTCTTTGAACATATTATGCATCTCGACATATTCAAAATAAAAAATACATATATATTAGGAGTTAATTTATGTATCTTTATAAAGGAAAAATATATCTTCGTTAGATGTATCAACAACTAAATATGTATCTCAACAAATCCAAAATCTGAATTTCGATAATTATGCAAAATATCAAATTTTTTTGTAATTAAGCTTCAAACTATCGGTATTTATGTTGTTTGCCCAATAAATAAATTCATTAATCAGTTTAAGGCTCGTTTTGGTTAGGAACAAGTTATTCCCAAAATTAGTTATTTATCTGTAATGTTGACTAAAAATAATTCTACAATTTTGAAATAAGTCATCTAGCGATTTTATGCAAGCTAACATGGGATAAAGTTATTTAAATTAAACTGAAATTAGTTATTTCTTATTCTTCATACCAAACGAGCCCTTAGTCCTAATAGTGATCGCGCCATTGTGCATGTTTGCAAGCTAATAACATTAGGTTGTGTGCCGAGAGTAGAGGATGCCCATTGTTCCAGATATTTTATCCATCCAGATGTAACAAAGATCTATCGTGATTTGAGACAACAATACTGGTGGGGTGGTATGAGGCTAGATATAGCAGATTTTATAGCTCGTTGTCTTTATTGCCAGCAGGTGATGTTCGAGTATATGAGACCTGGTTTTCTTCAGAGGTTACCCATTTCCAAGTGAAAGTGGGAACGGATCACTATAGACATTGTGACTGGTTTTCCTTGTATATCTCATAGTTCTGGCAGTGTTTAGGTCATCGTGGATCGATTGACCAAGTCATCTCATTTTATTTCGGTTCAGGTTTCATTCAGTGCTGAGAGGTTAGTCCATATCTTCATTCGTGAGATTATGTGTCTGCATGGTGCGTTGGTGTCCATTATTTCAGATCGAGATTTTGTGTTCACATCTCACTTTTAGAAGATTTTTCAGGATGAGTTGGGTACTCAGGTTGATCTTAGTATAGCATTTCAACCCCAGACTGATGGCCAGTTAGAGCGGACCATCCGGGTTTTGGATGATGTGCTTCACGCATGCGCGATGGATTTTGGTGGCCAGCGAAAGCAGCATTTGACTTTACCAAAGTTTGCATATAGTAATAGCTATCACTCCAGCATTGATATTGATCCTTTTGAGGCATTGTATGGTAGGCGTTGTAGCTCCTCAACAGGTTGGTTCGATGTTTTAGAAGTGAGACCTCGAGGTGCGTACTTACTTCGTGAGTCGTTGGATAGAGTCAGGGTCATTCAGGATAGACTTTGATCGGCTCAGAGTAGGCAGAAGTGTTATGCTGATCGTAGACTTCGTGCCTTCATATTTGGTGTTGGTGATCGTGTTTTCCTTCGAGTTTCACCCATGAAGGGTGTGATGAGGTTTAGGAAGAAGGGCAAGCTTAGCCCCAAGTATATTTGTCCATTTGAGATTCTTCGGACTGTTGGTGACGTGGATTATGAGTTGGTTTTGCCCCTTGATCTATCAGTTGTTTATTTAGTTTTTCATGTTTCTATGCTTCGTTGTTATATTCCAGATGAGTTTCATGTCATTCATTGGGATTCGATTCAGTTAGATGAGCAGTTATCCTTTGTTGAGGAGCCGGTTTTCATTTTGGCTAGGGATGTTTGGCGGTTGCGCTCTAGAGTGATCCCTGTGGTTAAGGTCCAGTGATGACATCGACCTGTAGATAAAGCTACTTAGGAGGTCGAGTCTAATATGTGTAGTTCTTATCCCCAACTCTTGGTTGATTCAGGTATTTCTTTTGCCTTAGTTTGAGGCCAAACTAAATTTTTAGTGGTGAATGATGTAACGATCTAAAAATTTGATGAAATATGTGAAATTTGTGATTTTATATGATTTGACTGTTTTACCCCTCTCCATAGTTTCATTATGATATTTCTGGAGTGTGGGAGTGATTGGCATGATTTTCGATGCATTTTGGTATCATTTATGTAATATTGTAATTTTTGATGGTTTTGAGAGTCTTATTTTGGATTTATATGGATATCTTTTGATCCGTGTGATGGATGAACGAACGGACTGCGCCAACAACTCCAAAATATCGATTTTAGACTAGATAGACCTTTGGCTTGGGTCCCGGTGCACCCGAGCTCATTTCGACCTATTGATTGAAAAGTTAAAAAATTGAAAATAGGAGTGTGGGACCTACATTTGATCGGAACGACCTCAGATGGAAAATTCGACTTTGCCAGCAGATCCAAAATGTCGATTTTAGGGTGTTAGCATATTTGGTATGATTTTACGGTTTTTAAATCCCATTTCGACCCTCGATTTGAAAAATTATTATTTCGGATTTCGAGGATCAACTTTGTGAAAATGATATATTTTTTTAAATTTGATATTGCCATCGCATCTGAAACATTAAATTTAGTATGGTTGCATAGTTTGTTTGTGTATATCAGACTCTGAATGAATTTCGGGTACGTCATTGAAATCCGGGGTGAATTTGAAGTGAAAAATCTGGTGCAATACCAGATTTTTTATCTATTATCTATTATATAGAAGAGGTGGTTTCGACCACCTCTTGCAATTACCAAAAAGCCAAGCTTAATTATATATCATGCCCCAATATATAATAATTTCATTATTTCATTATAATGGTTTAAATATTTAATATATTCTATTAATTTATATTAATTAACTATAACTACATATTGAAAGTAATTTTATTTATTTATTTAATTGTCTATCATGTTCAAAACTAATTTGTTACCCCAAATCATAATAATTAATAACTTAAAATATTTAAAAGACATACAGAAATTTTATTGACTCTTACAAAAAAAAAATCCTCCACTCCCACTTAATTACATACTATGCCCCAATATATAATAATTCTATTGTTTCATCATAATGATTTAAATATTTAATATATTCTATTAATTTATATTAATTAACTATTACTACATATTTGAAGTAAATTTTTTTTATTTATTTAATTAGCTATCATGTTCAAAATTAATTTGTTACCACAAATCACAATAATTTGTTACCACATATAAAAATTTTATTGACTCTCATTATTTTAGCAATGCCACATTAATTGAGATAAAAAAAAAGTACTGCAAATCATAATAATTAACAACTTAAAATATTTAAAAGATATATAAAAATTTTAGCTGACTCTCAAAATTGTATCGAAGCCATATAAATTGGGACACAAGGAGTAAATATATTATTTGACAATTAGGTAAAAATTATTATAAATCACAATAATTAACAAGTTAAAATACTTTTTTAACTATAACTACATATTGAAAGTAATTTTTTTTATTTAATTGTCTATCATGTTCAAAACTAATTTGTTACCACAAATCACAATAATTAATAACTTAAAATTTTTAAATGACATACAGAAATTTTATTAACTCTTACAAAAAAAAAAAAAAAAAAACCTCTGCTCCCAATTAATTACATACCATGCCCCAATATATAATAATTCCATTATTTCATAATAATGATTTAAATATTTAATATATTCTATTAATTTATATTAATTAACTATAACTACATATTGGAAGTAAAAAAAAAAAATATTTATTTAATTAGCTATCATGTTCAAAATTAATTTGTTACCACAAATCACAATGATTTGTTTCCACATATAGAAATTTTATTGACTCACATTATTTTAACAATGCCACATAAATTGAGATAAAAAAAAGTACTGCAAATCATAATAATTAACAACTTAAAATATTTAAAAGATATATAAAAATTTTAGTTGACTCTCAAAATTGTATCAAAGCCACATTAATTGGGACATAAGGAGTAAATATATTATTTGACAATTAGGTAAAAATTATTATAAATCACAATAATTAACAAGTTAAAATACTTTTTTAAAAATAGATAAAAGTTCTATTCAACTCTCAAAATTTTATCGGTGCAACATAAATCATGACAAAATAAAAAATTATCTTAATTAATTGCAACAAATATTTAAAATAAATCAATTTTATTATTTTAATTGACTTTTATATAGAAAATTAATCTTTTTATTTATTTATTTATTTTAGTAAATTTAAATTTTAAAATTATTTTTTTATTATATAGAAATACTAATATTTAAACTTAACTTTAAATTTTTAAAGTAAAAAATTAATACATTTAATTTAATAAAATAAAATTCTAATGAATACACCTCTTGCAGTTACCAAAAAAACAACTACTTCCACTTAATTACATACCATGCCCCAATATATAATAATTTCATTATTTCATCATAATAGTTTAAATATTTAATATATTCTATTTATTTATATTAATTAACTATAACTACATATTGAAAGTAATTTTTTTTATTTATTTAATTGTCTATCATGTTCAAAACTAATTTGTTACCACAAGTCACAATAATTAATAACTTAAAATATTTAAAAGATATACAAAAATTTTATTGACTCTTACCAAAAAAAATCCTCTACTCCCACTTAATTACATACCATACCCCAATATATAATAATTCTATTGTTTTATCATAATGATTTAAATATTTAATATATTAATTTATATTAATTAATTATAACTACATATTGGAAGTAATTTTTTTTTTTTTTAATTAGCTATCATGTTCAAAACTAATTTGTTACCACAAATCACAATAATTTGTTACCACATATAGAAATTTTGTTAACTCTCATTATTTTAGCAATGACATATAAATTGAGATAAAAAAAAGTACTGCAAATCATAATAACTAACAACTTAAAATATTTAAAAGATATATAAAAATTTTATTTGACTCTCAAAATTGTATAACACAAGGAGTAAATATATTATTTGATAATTAGGTAAAAATTATTATAAATCATAATAATTAATAAGTTAAAATATATTTTTTAAAATAGATAAAAGTTCCATTCAACTTTCAAAATTTTATCGGTGCAGCATAAATCATGACAAAATAAAAAATTATCTTAATTAATTGACTTTTATATAAAAAATTTTTTTATTTATTTATTTATCTTAGTAAATTTAAATTTTAAAATTATTTTTTTCTTATATATAAATACTAATATTTAAACTTAACTTTAAATTTTTAAAGTAAAAAATTAATTAATTTAATTTAATAAAATAAATTTCTAATTAATATTTTCTTAAAATTTGTGTTGGGTCAATATGTATCAATTTAAAAAGAAATGAAAAAAATATATAGTAAAATTTTATTATTGTGAAAGATCAATATAATGCACTATCCAATAATGTTTAATAATATTATATTTTGCATATGCAAATATAGTATCTCATATTTAATTAATATACTATTTCGGTGAATTATAGATGATTACTATTGGATATGATAAAATTATATTAATTTTTATGGTAATAAAATAATCATTCACTTTTAATTAATTATTATGAGTCATCTAGGTATTAAGAAAATAAATAATATTTAATAAAAAATAAAATAGACATAAAATGCGAAATTAACTCTTAATGTTTTAAATTAGTTTTTCGTCTTTCGAACGATGATTTTACTATATCACTCCTTATTATAAGTCATTTATGTATTAGAAAAATAAGAATAACAAAATGATATGTCAACATAAAATGTTTGATTTACTATCAAAATTATATTAGTGTCACATAAATTGGGACGAGACAGAAGAAGATATAAAGCAACATATATTATTTGAAAATGAAATAAAAAATACTGTAAATAACAATAATTAGCAAAAAAATTTAAAAAATTAACTGATTTCTGCTTGCGCTGCTTCAGTCGTGATTTTACTATATCACCTCTAATTAATTATTATGGTCATTTAAACATTGTGCCACATAAGTTGAGATAGAAAAAACATTATACATCACAATGATCAAAAAATTAAATTATTTAAAAAATATAATTGGCTATTGTCGACACAAAACTCTGGACAAGGAGAGTAGCATATATTATTCAAAAATTAATATAAAAAGTATTATAAAATACAATTGTTAACAACTTAAAAATATCTAAAAAAAATTAATATGTTATATATTTCCAAAAAATTACATGAAAAATACTAGAAATCACAATAATCAATAACTTAAAAAATTTAAAAGATATAAAATATTTGGACGGCTCTTGAAATTATATTAGTGTCACTAAAATTGGAATAGAAGAAAAATATTATAAATTACAATAATTAAAAACTTAAATTATTTTTAAAATATAATTGACTATCAATGCTACAAAAATTTGGACAAGAAAAGTAATGTATATTAATTTGAAAAATACATAAAAACATTATAAATTACAATAGTTAACAACTTAAATTATCTAAATACATATTAAAATAACATATATTGAACTCAAGCTAGATTTCGGATGAATCCTAGAAAATATATGCAATCCTTTTATTAAAATATTTTATTTAAATATATCAAGATTGAAAAGACAAATAAATATCTTAATATTGGGCCCGTGCTGACACGGGTCATGCTTCTCTAGTCTACATATAAATAACTTTTTTTGACCCTTTTTGTTCATTTTTCATTTTGCCTTTTGGAGTTAAACCCTAAAATAGTGTGTGAGTTTAAAAGTAAAGTTTGTGAGAACTTGAAAAGCCAGATTAACACCTTTTTCTTGGTTTTATTACGGATTAAAGGTAATAATTCACTCTTTTCTTAGTAACTTCTTGATTAATTTCTCAAAACCCCAAAAATCTCAGGGCATCATTTTAAATCGAAATTTCACTCCTTTTCACTTGAATTATGTTTTTATCTTATAATTATTAGTTTTTCGTCAATTTAACCTTCAAAACAATTTTGATTCTTGATTTTAACCCGGATTTCAAAGATTTTATCCGGTAAAGCTCAAAAATGGCTTTTCTTTGATTTGAACCTCATTTTTTACTCGATTTAACTTGGGTTTTCAGCTGTAGGTTCCTAAAAATATGGAGAATATGTTTTTGAAGTAAAGTTTCATTTTTGCCCTTCTTTTTCAAAAATCCGTTTTAGGGATCCGTTTTGATTCCAAACCAAAAGTAGTCAATATGGGTGTCGTTGATTCTGTCTTCACGTGTAGATTTCATATTTGACATTTTTAGTGGAGTTCAAAATTATTCGTGAAAAGTAAGGTCACAGGTTCAAGTGTAGCGGACCAGTTTCGACTTTCGATGTAGGTTATAACTTAACTCTTTCAGACTGGGTTGAGTAGTAAATGATGGTATAAAATGCATGTCAGGGGTGGAAACTAATCATTAAAAATGGCTATTTATGTGTTGTGTCCGTGTGGGGGCCTATATGTGATGCAATTGTTGAAATTGAGTTATTATGTGATATGTGTGACTATGTAGGGTCCTACGTGACATTGATAGTCTTGAATACATGTGAATAATTGTATTGTGTTGTTAAAATGCTTAATGTGGTACCATTGGTGTATTGTGATTATATTTGTACCTTATCGACATATGATACATATGAAAATTCATGGATGAAACGAAAATAATGAGTGGATATTGGCTCACGTGGTTGTGGAAATGTATCATTGTGATCGGTTATAGAAATATATCATGTGGTTGGTTGTGGAAATACTCATTGTGATTGGTTGTGAGCATTACATCTTCATATCATACTCATTCATGAAAAATTGGTACCACCGTGGCAACATCTGATAAACATTGGCAACACCTTTTTAAAAGATATTATAACACCTTATAAAACCCTTTTCGAGGGATGTGTTGGAAAGGAGATATGAGATATGTGGATTGTATACGGATTGACGAACCCCGCATGGGTTGTACGTCGGGAAGCTTTAGCTCCATAGGTGTATACGGGGATTGTGCGACGATCTCGGAGGTTGTGTGACAACCTCATGCATCATCATCACCATCATCTCATATACATTGCACTTACTTTATTGTGTTTATGTTGTGTTGTATTGCCTTATTGACTTGTCGTTTATGTATTTGTCTTACCTTCCTTTACTTGTATTTGATGATCTTGTATCTACATGTTCTCTCTTGGCCTGTTACATGTGACGTAATGTATACTTGTGTTTCGTATCTTGGTGTGTTTTTGTAATATATG
>NC_061122.1:221419100-221433618 GCF_002878395.1 Capsicum annuum | reverse complement strand
TGTTTATGTTGTGTTGTATTGCCTTATTGACTTGTCGTTTATGTATTTGTCTTACCTTCCTTTACTTGTATTTGATGATCTTGTATCTACATGTTCTCTCTTGTTCTATTTATATGTGACATAATGTATACTTGTGTTCTATATCTTGGTGTGTTGTTGTAATACATGTGAGACATATTAGAACTGTTAGTACAAGCGATATAGGCTACCGTTGTGGGACATTTTCTGATTGCAGGTGACGTGCCCTTAGTGTGTATTTTGTATGCTTTATTTACTACTTTGCTTGGTCGGCCTATGATACCTACCGAGTACAAGTAGACCGTACTCATGCCTACTGAGCCCTTTCGGTGCAGGTCCTAGCTCTAGTGCGCCTCAACTTGATTGACTCGGGCGATTGTTAGAGCTTACAAGGTAGCAGTTGGACATTCATACGTCTGAAGTTCACCTCTATCTTTCTATACTAGTTATGTCTTTATTGGAATTCGAAGACAGTTATTATTCGTTTGTGGTTATTTTTTTGATGTACTTAACTCTTGGATTGTATTAATAATTCTTAATCTATTGACACCTGGTTTTGGGCATGATTGGTATTTTAGATAAGTTCTTTTTGCATTGTTATGATTATTTTTATGGTTCGACTTCATTCTAGAAGCCTTATCTTGGGATATTTCTGTCTTTTCCTCTTTTCGTATCAGTTTGGGTGATAGACTTACTTGTCAAGGTACTTCGCGACAAGTGTCATCATGACCCTCGTTTTTAGATCGTGACAATTCCTTAATTTGAAATATTATAATATAACAATATAATAATTAAAGAAAATTATAAAAAGACGATTTTGTCTAAAGCATAAACTTTTAATGAAGGGTAAAAAATTTGAATCACTTTTCTAAGGGTCTTCACACTTTTAATAATACTAGTTTAGATTACGTGTGTTGCACGTGTATCAAGCGTTAATTAAGAATAAATATGTATAAAAAATAAATTATTGTGTGTAAGTTAAATTACTAAGTATAATTTTTTTTTAAATATAGTTAATTAAAGAGGAATAATAAATCAATGTCACGCTAATAATTAAGGAGCAAAATTAGATGTAGTTAAAAATATATTCATCGTTTAAATTTATATTATTTAGTATTTTATAAGTTGAGATGGTCTGAATTAATGACAATAAAAAATTTGGCACCATAAATAGTATTTTGTCATTATACTTATTTTCTAATTCTAAAATTACTTTTTTTAAACTGAGAGTTATAATTATTCTTAGAATTCTATATTTTAATCAAAATTGAGGACATTTTAGATGATTAGTATACACCTTGAATATGTTAGAGGCCGTTTGAATAAAAGTTGAGTTATTCATGTATTTAAATTCTGTATTATTAATACCCACTTAACTTTAAATGACTATCAAATTAGTATTGTTGAGGTAATGTTTGACTAATTTAATAATATTTTAGATATTCTGCATATTTCTAAATCAAAACCACAAATTTAAATATCTCCAAAACCCTTTTTAAATTTCATGAAAAATTAAAACAGTCAAACAAAAACGACTATATAACTTTATGTGTCACTGCTATGACTTTTCTTTCGTAAATTATTTATAATTTTTTTCTTTATACATATTTTAGAGATTTTATTTATAATTAGAATAGTATAAGTATTAAAGTATCAAAAGTGCACGTTCATTAGAATTTTTTTTCAATGTGCAACATTTTTTCTTTAAAAAAATAATGTATTACTTTAGAGTTTTTTTTTTTTTCAACTAGCTACTACTTTAGAGTTCTAAATTTTGAGGTTAATTCAAATATAGAGGTGTTATGTATTTAAAATTTATGTAAAATATATTATAAATCACAATAATAAATAACTTAAAATTATTGAACTATACAAAAATTATTTTTGTTATAAAGAAGTTTTCGTGTGTTTGTAAAACTTTAAAATATTAAAATGCTATATAAGAAAATTTCAATTAAAATAAAATTTTACTCACTCTTAAAATTTCAACCGTATTGTATAAATTGAAACCAAAGGAGATGACAATCATAAGATACACTAAAAAATTTGTTAATCGAAAGATTTCATTTTAAAGGACTTTAAAATATTTGATACATTTATTAGAAGGTCCACATCACTTAATAATATTCTAATAAAAATGTGAAAACTTTTTAAAATTTCACTTAACATTTATTAGATATCAATAATTGTTTTAAGAAAACCACTAGAGTTGACATGGTGGTTCAGCGTCATGTCCCTTAAGCAAGAGGCCGGGGGTTCGATCTCCGCCTCTGGCAAATGGAGCAAACTCTGTGGCCAGTTCTCTACCGCTTAGTGCGCTGATAAAGGAACGGAGGATTTGTCTCACGGCTGCCGGCTATGGGGATACCTTGGGAAACAAAAAAAAAAAATTGTTTTAAGAAAAATAAGAAACTCCAATATTCTAATAACTTTTTAAAACAATAGGAAACTCTAATATTCTAATAACTTCGGCTGTGGGAATACCTTGGGAAACAAAAAAAATTGTTTTAAGAAAAATAAGAAACTCCAATATTCTAATAACTTTTTAACACAATAGGAAACTCTAATATTCTAATAACTCCAAATAAAAAAAATAAGATTCTAATAACCTTATTTCACTCTCCTGTTCCGGTCGATTTCCTCAGCAGTTGAGGGACGAAAAAAGTTAGGGGACGTTTGACTAGGAAAGAGTTATTTTGAAATAATTAATTTTGAGATTAGTTATTTTATTACTAGGATAATTTATACAATTATTGTAGTGTAAATTTCGGGATAAATAATCTCAGTACAAATAAATAGCTCACATCAAATATGAATAAAATAGTGGTTCATTTTATCGCGTAACTATTTATCCCTACACCTCACGTCAAACGACCCTTAGTGGTTTCTTTTGCAGTTGAGGTTTTAAATCATAGAGTTTTTTGAAATGGTTTCTCTGGTGGTGGTGGTGGATAATTGATATAGCTTCATTTCTAATCATAAGAATTTTTAATGAAGAATTGATTTTGAACAGTGAGAATTTCATAGAATTGATAGCTTAGTTTTTCTTACTAATATTTTTGTTTTTTTCTTTTCGTAATTTTAAAGTTTCGGGGATTCATAATTGAGGGATTTTTCTCTTCTCCGACCGGCCTTTTCAATTGTAGTCTGTGATTCTTTATCAAGTATTTATATGACTCAACTTTTGCTCTCAAACTCACGAAGTTGACGTATCGAATATTTCTGTTTCATTTCTATTTAATTTTTTGTGGATATGTAGTCAAGGGAGTGGTCATTTTATTTTCTTAAGATGCTCAACACATTTTTTGGTAGACTCGTAATCATTCATGTTTCACTCTCTTTAGTTTGGAACATTTTAAAACAATTATCATCTACTATTTTGCAGAAAATTGATTCGATAATGAAAAAATATGCTGGGGTAAGTGGTTTTAGCTTGTGAAAGCTGCTTATTCTGGAATTAGATTGAGTTTGATTTTTGAAATTTTGCTAGAAGTTTTTGTATCAGAATGGGTTATTGAAAATGATTTAGGATTTCAAAAATAGGAACTTCTTTGTTTTCAAAAATCAGAATTTTGTTTAAGCTAATTTTCTCTTGCCCTTCCTTGAAAAAATGGTCTTATGCGCAAAGATGCTTGCTCTCTGCAGATTTCTAAAGGATTTGTATATATGGGCATTAATTCTTTAGGAAAATATTTAATTCAATTAAAAGGAAACTTATGATCTACTTGTAATAAAATACTATAGTAACTACTCTACTATTAGGAAATTAGGCTTCTTCGAAATAAAAAGTCCCCGCAACTTAGGTTCTTGAAGACTCAAATGAGAAAGATTGGATGTCGTTTCTTCAGCTGACATAGTTTTGTACTATCCCTTCACTTACACTAAGTTGCATTACGATTTTGTCCCTGTTAGTAATCATAATTGATGATTGGCATAATCTCATACGCGTTCTTGTTAATAACATCAGGTTACCATGCCAAAACAACAGTACCATGTAGGAAAATTACATGTTTTTATCAAGGCATTAATTTGTAAAGTCTTGATATAGATCCTTGTAGCTTGAACTTTTCCGAACCATGCATATAGCGAGAGCTTGAGCATGTGGTGGATTTTAGACCCAGACTATTTCCCTCAATTTGATTAGTCAAGAGTCATGTGGTCGAATGCACGCTCTTGTTGGTGCTGCAATAGGTCCCTTCTCTAAGGTTGCATCTAATCCTGTCAATGGTATCATCAGAATTTTTTCTTCTTCAAGCGAAACACCGCTTTGCAAGTGATTGGATTACATTTTTCTGGGTTGGGTACCAATTCTCATGTTTTATTCTTGTCTAAAACGCCAATCTCTTCTTGCATCGTTCTTTCCCAATGTGGACAACTCTTTGTTTCTTCATAACTTAATCGTTCTTCTATAGTTAATGCTCCAGTAAAAAAACATGAGGTCACAGAATGATTTTTAAATTTGACGTCATAATGTTTGAGGCAGTCCGACTACTTTTTCTCCCTTGTTTGACCTTCTCGCTGTTTGTTGTTATCAACAAATCTTAGAAACTTTGAGTGGTAAGATGTGGATAAAAATAAAAGATTCACCACCGTTAGTATCTCTAAGAAGGAAGAGACAGTGTCTGCCTAGGAGGAATATACATATATAAGGAAATAAACATGAACAGTGGATAGGAGGAGAAGCCTTACCTTCACCTTCACATAAGAACTATTTAGCTCAAAGGGTGCATAGTTTTGGGGATTTAGGGGCGCTAATAGCAACATGTATCTTTTCTTTCATCCATCGAAAATTAAAAGATCTGAAATCAAATTGTATGCACACAACAAATTCTTCATTAAAATCAAATGATAATACAAAAAATTTAATTTTTCACAAGTAAATCAATTGGCATAAAAAATTTCAAACATTAATGGAACAAAAATCAAATACACTGGATGATTTACGAAGGACATTAATAGCCGAATTTAAATAAATTTAGCAAAAACAACATAAGCAATTAGTTAAATAAATTAAGCAAGAACCAATATAAACAGTTATAGAAGCTATACATCTTTATACTATTAATAAATATTTTAAGTCATATATACTGACTGCACTTTATTTGAGGAGTTGTTGTACATATAGTGACTACTAAAGAGGGAAAAACACAATATTTATGAACTTAGGAGCCTTGGAACCGACCTTTTTTGTTGAGAAAAGTGATTGTACCCATAAAACCTGATCTATACATAGGAATTTGATTTTGAGTGGAAAACCTTTTTTTCTTCCGAATTTAAGTGAGACACACCATAAAATCTTCAGGGTGTTTGGGAGTGTTTATAAGTTGGTCAAAATAACTTATAAGTATTTTTTTTGCTTATATTAGTGTTTGACAAAATTTTAAGTAGCTTAAAATAAGTTGATTTTGGCTATTTTTAAGCTAAAATCAATAAGCAGCCTAATAGGTGCTTATTTTTTCAGAATTTAAAGTTGACTAACAAAATTACCATCCTATCCCTTGCAATTATAAGTTATTCCTGTTTTATCCTTACCCTAATTCTCCTTTTCTACCTTTAGCACACTTACAATTCCAATATTTGCTTCCACTATAATTGCACCTTAATGATACGAAACAATCTTTTCAAAGCATCTCATTTCAATCTCTTAAAATAAAAAATTCTTATTTAAAAGTGATTCAAACCTAAATAATCTAAAACCTAATAGCTATTTAGATTTCATAAAAAGCATGACTTTTTTGATTTATAAGGAAATTTTTTCTTTTAAAAAAAAAGAACGTGTTTTTTTTTTTTCTAAAAGAAAAAATACTTTAGTACACTTACGGTTTTATTTTGGGAAGAACGTGATTTAAAAAAAAAAATTACTTTAGTAAACTTACGATTTTATTTTGGGAAGGTTAAGTATTTTTTCCATAAAAATTTAATAAAAGGTGTTGCTGTTTTTTTCTTCAAATATTTAAAATAAGATTTTTTTTTTTGAAACTTTATGGCAGTTAGTTGATTTTTGTGTTTTATAAGGAAAAGTTTTTAAAAGATATTTTTTTTTTATATATAGGATTTTTTAATTTTAGATATTATAATATAATGATATAATAATAAAAAAATATTATAAAATGACAATTTTGTCTAAAGCATAAACGTTTAATGAAGGGTAAAATGTTCGCAACACTTTTTTAAGGATCTTCACACTTTTAATATTATATATATATATATATATATATATATATATATATATATATATGTATGTATGTATGTATGTATGTATTAAAATATATATTAATTTTAATTTGAATCATTTTAGCAAAAAAAATTAATAACAATTAACTCTATATATTATTAACAACTATAAGGGTATTTCAGTCATTTTAACAAAAAAAAAAGTGCTTAAAAACATTATTTACCAAACACATCAATAATTTTTTTTAAGTTTCAGCATTTTTATCCAAACACTTAACTGTTTATTTTTAAAATAAGTTCAGCACTTTCAAAAGCACTTTTTTTCAGCTGTTTTTTTTTCAACTTATCCAAACGGTACCATAACTTAAGGAATTTAACTTTGAATATATATATATGTCAGCACGGGCCCAACATTAAGATATTTATTTATCTTTTCAATCTTGATATATTTAAATAAAATTTTTTAATAAAAGGATTGCATATGTTTTCTAGGATTCATCCGGAATCTAGCATGAGTTCAACATATGTTATTTTAATATGTATTTAGATAATTTAAGTTGTTAACTATTGTAATTTATAATATTTTTATGCAATTTTCAAATTAATATACGTTACTTTTCTTGTCCAAATTTTTGTGGCATTGATAGTCAATTATATTTAAAAAAAAATTTAAGTTTTTAACTATTGTGATTTATAATACTTTTCTTCTATTCCAATTTTAGTGACACTAATATAATTTTAAGAGTCGACCAAATATTTTATATCTTTTAAATTTTTTAAGTTGTTAATTATTGTGATTTCTAGTATTTTTCGTGTAATTTTTTTTTGAAATATATAATATATTAAGTTGTTTTTAGATATTTTACGTTGTTAACTATTGTAATCTATAATACTTTTTATGTAATTTTTGAATAATATATGTTACTCTCCTTGTCCGGAGTTTTGTGTCAACGATAGCCAATTATATTTTTTTTAAATAATTTAAATTTTTTATCATTGTAATTTATAATATTTTTATATTTCAACTTATGTGGCACAATGCTTAAATGACCATAATAATTAATTAGGGGTGATATAGTAAAATGTAATTATTATTATTTATTATTTTTATTATGTGTATGTGTTGATTCAAGAAGAATTTGGAAACATTTAGAAATGTGTTGAATGTTATAAATGTTAATAATTCATTTGGTGCTTCTTGATTTCTCTACATTTATTTCTTGTGTGTTTTTACTCTTTTGCCCTTTGAGTATATGTGGTAATTTTTATTTTTTTAAGAAAATATCATTAAAAGTTTTATTCATAGTGTGTATATATATATATATATATATATATATATATATATATAGTAAAATCATGGATTCAATATTATTAATTCTTCAATACATAAGTGACTTATAATAATTAATTGCGGGTGATACATTAAAATCACGATTGAAGCAGCAGAAATCAGTTAATTTTTTTTAATTATTGTTATTTACAGTACTTTTTATTTCATTTTAAAACAATATATGTTGTTTTATATCTTCTTCTGTCCCGTCCCAATTTATGTGACACTAATATAATTTTGATAGTCAATCAAATATTTTATGTTGACATATCATTTTGTTATTCTTATTTTTCTAGTACATAAATAACTTATAATAAGGAGTGATATAGTAAAATCATCGTTTGAAAGATGAAAATTTAATTTAAAACATTAAGAGTTAATTTCACATTTTATGTCTATTTTATTTTTCATTAAATATCATTTATTTTCTTAATACCTAGATGACTCCTAATAATTAATTAAGAGCGATTGATTATGTTATTACTATAAAAGTTAGTATAATTTTATCATATCCAGTAGTAATCGTCGATAATTCACCAAACTAGTATATTAATTAAATACGGGATGCTATATTTGCATACGCAAAATATGATATTATTAAACATTATTGGATTGTTCATTATATTTATCTTTCACAATAATAAAATTTTACTATATATTTTTCTTATTTCTTTTTAACTTGATACATATTGACCCAACACAAATTCTAAGAAAATATTCATTAAAAATTTATTTTATTAAATTAAATTTATTAATTTTGTACTTTAAAAATTTAAAGTTAAGTTTAAATATTAGTATTTCTATATAAGAAAAAAATAATTTTAAAATGTAAATTTACTAAAATAAATAAATAAATAAAAAGATTAATTTTCTATATAAAAGTCAATTAAAATAATAAAATTGATTTACTTTAAATATTTAGTTGCAATTAATTAAGATAATTTTTTATTTTGTCATGATTTATGGTGCACCGATAAAATTTTGAGAGTTGAATAGAACTTTTATCTATTTTTAAAAAAGTTTTTAACTTGTTAATTATTGTGATTTATAAGAATTTTTACGTAATTATCAAATACTATATTTACTCCTTTTGTCCCAATTTATGTGGCTTCGATACAATTTTGAGAATTAACTAAATTTTTATATATATTTTAAATATTTTAAATTGTTAATTATTATGATTTGCAGTACTTTTTATTTTATCTCAATTTATGTGACATTGCTAAAATAATGAGAGTCAATAAAATTTCTATATATCTTTTAAATATTTTAAGTTATTAATTATTGTGATTCGTAGTAACAAATTAGTTTTTAACATGATAGCCAATTAAATAAATATTTTTTTTTACTTCCAATATGTAGTTACAGTTAATTAATATAAATTAATAGAATATATTAAATATTTAAATAATTATGATGAAATAATGAAATTATTATATATTGGGGCAAGGTATGTAATTAAGTGGGAGTGAAAGGTTTTTTTGGTAATTGCATGAGAGGTGGTCGAAAACACCTCTTCTATATAATAGAAATATATATAAATCACATCACATCATATAAAAATTGCATATTCTACATATTAATGATACAGTTTTTACTCATAAATTCATTTTTTTATTTTTTTTTACGAATTGTATCAGTATTGATAATAGATTGCCAATATGGTATATGAACTGTATTTGAATTACCTGAGTCAAAATGATCCAAATTATGAGATGACCGTAATATGCAATTTTTTTGAACCTACTGACCATGAATGTTCAATGACCCAAAAATGGATCAATTGTTTTGGAAAGGATCAGTCCATGTCTTTTTTTCACTATTTTATTGCTCAAACACGTAAAATTATTTTTTAATGAATGACCGTAAGACTCGAATGCGTGAAAATCTTTGTCTGCTCTGATATCATTTATATTGTGTGATTGCTCATGACATTTAAATATTTAAATTGTTTGAAAGCACACATTTTTATTGACTCAGTTATATTTTGAATGCACTCTTGTTATCAGTTATTCTCTTTATTTTATTTTATTTTATTACTTCTATATATAAGAGAGAATGTGAGATTTTGATAGTTCTTACAAGAAGTATTTTTGTCAATTTTATTCTTAATTTAAGTTTTCATTACTCTAAAAGTTTTCACCAATTTTGGTAAATTTAAATAATTATATGAGCTTATTAAATGCTACAAAAGTGATGAGTCATGCAAATATGATAGTGACACTACATAAAAACTATTTATACAATCAAATTTAAAATTAATCTAAAAGTTTATCGTTTTTCTATTTTGTGGAAATATTGATTGATCTTATTTTAAATTATCTTTTTCTCTAAAAATTTTATTATGGAAAGTAAACAAAATATTGTGACTTTTCCTTTTTAACTTAGTGCATATTTAATTACTTAATTAAAATTTATTTTATATATAACTAATAATGTTTGAAAAGTTTATTTTAAAACAATACAGTTTAACTCTTTAAATAGAAAAAATACTAAATAATGAAAAATGAGAATGATTCTTCTTTTAATTTTTTAATAATGAAATTTTTTAACAAAAAGTGGGATAATCAATGTTTTATATAATTTAGGACAAAATGACTATTTTAAACATGAAATGGTAAAGTTTCATACACGTTTAAGAAATATCAATATAAATTTCTTAAATAAATCAATTAAATTAAGAAAAAAAAATCATCTTTTACTAACATTTATTTTTAGGAAAATAAACATTAGAATTTAAAAAAAATAATTAACTTTTCAATTTCTTTTGTATGGTTTAATATGAAAGAACATCTACAGAAGTAATCAAATCTATTAATTATTTAAATTAAATTTATCTTTATTATAAGTTAACTTTATTGATGTTATCATACAACAACTTATAGTGTTAGATATTTATTATCAAACTTTGAATGTAATAATTTATTTATTTATTTGTAATAAATTGGTTAAGCAGTATAAGTTAATTGAGAAAAAGGTAATGAAAAATGGGTTAACCAATATAAGTTTGATTGAGGAAAACATAATGAAGTGAATTCAACATAAGGTAAAACTCAATTTGAATCATTAAAGATGATAATTTCAAAAACTATCAGTAAAATAAAAAGAAAAAGAATGTTGGTGCATGCATATGTTTGAAAATAAAAGAAGAATATAAAACATACACTAAGAAAAATTTATTCTTTAAATTCTAATAAAATATATTTGATTAGTATTTAAAAATATTAAAATATTTTTGAATTACAAAAATAATATAAAAATAAAAAACATGAATATATCAAGTTTTTTTTAAAAACTTACAAATATATAGTTTAATATGGTTTGTCTCCGAGCTCATGATGGGCCCCATATATATAGTGTTATATATATGGATAAATTCCACAATTTTTCAAACATCACAGTCATTAATACATAAAATCTCACACCATTTAAAAAATTACAGAAAATTCTAGAAATTGAAATTGCTCTTGATACATATCTAACACAAGCAACTCCACCATTGTCGCCCAAAATCATAGAATTTCATCTTTCAAAATCTCCTTACCAAAAATTTTAATTACTCTCTCCCATCGTAATCTCCTTTTGAACGACATTTGCCGATTATTTCCCAACGCCCCCCCTCTCCCTTGCCCCGCATTTTTTTCTTTCGATTTCAACTGAAAGTAGAGTTGGATTAGCAAAAAATATTTTCATTTTAAATCTATTATAAAATCTTTTGATTCTTTAATTTGCTTTGAATAGAAGGAAGTTTTCTTGGTTGTAAAGAAAATGGAAAATTTTTATCCTTGTTGAGTTGTTAAAGAGACAGAGTGACACATAAAAAATAGTCAAATAAAGTCATTGCTGAGTAAAGTTCACGATTTTCTTTCTTTTCTGCTATGGAGTTCTGAAAATTGATTCTTGATTCTTGATCGACGCACTTATTTTCTTGAATTTGATATGCAGTTTCACAATGGAAAGATGGTGGAAAGTGAAGGAGTTGTTGGTGTATTTTACTGATTTTTAATGGAAGTTGAGAGAGTTAATAGATATTAGTGTTGATGGAGAATTTGTAAAATGAAAGTGTGAAGATGGAGAAGAAGATCAATTCATTAAAATAAATTTCATGATACATGTGAATGTATCATCACGTGTATCATTATGCATATGTGTCATGGTAAAAAAGAGAGAAAATACATAAAGTCCCCCTGATGTTGGTTGACTTTTTCAAAAAGATACCTAAACTATACTTTCGAGTTTCGACCTATTACCTCGTGAATCTTACTTAAATCGTTGCAAATATACCATTTTGACCCTCTGTGTGTATACACACACAATAGACGCGTGAAAGACTCAAAATTGACTTTATTGATCAATTAAAAGCTACCACGTGTAAATAATTTGATATAGATTTTTTTTTTTTAAATCAATATTTATTTACTTTTTAAAATTATCCCATCCCCCCCCCCCCCCCCCCCCCCCCGCCGGAACACCCCCCACCCACGATTGTCTTCTTTAACACCTCCATTATTTTTTTCTTGAAATAATCATTTAACTATTTTTATTAAGAATCATAAAACTCCATTAAAGCTCCATTAATGGAGTTTTATGATTCAAGTAGAATGGTGTTGAAAAAGACAATGAATCTTTAATGGTGTTTCAAAAATAGAGCTTTAATGGAGCTTCAAAAAATAGTTTTAATGGAGTTCTTTTTTAAGCTCCATTTTTGAAACACCATTAAAGCTTCCATTGTCTTCTTCAACACCACTCTACTTGAATCATAAAGCTCCATTATGTCCTAATAAAAATAGTTAAATGATTATTTAAAAAAAACAACTTTAATGGAGGTTTTGAAGAAGACAATGAGGGGTAGGGGGGGTAGGAGGGCGCATAAGGGGATATGCTGGGTTGGGTGGGGTAGATGCTGGGTTGGGTGGAGGGTAGATGCTGGACGGAAGAGTGAGGGGTGGGGGAGAGGGGGGGGGGTTAGGATGATAAATAAAATAAAAAGGAAAATTTTATTTAAAAAATATAAATAAAATATGAAATTAAATGTATTTTCACGTGACAGCATCCGATTGGTGCGTGCATTCACTCTTTTTATGTAACTGAAATTCAGCGAAAAATGGTGTATTTACAATGGATTAAAGAAGAATCGTGGGGTAATAGGTCGAAAGTAATGTTTAAGTGTCTTTTTGAAAAATTCGGATAAGATCAGGGGGATCTTTATGTATTTTCTCTAAAAAAGAATGTATTTTGTTTGTTCATGATACATATGAATGCACTTGCATGTCAATGTATCATAGTCTACAGATTCATATGTAATATGAAGCTAGCTTAGTGTTTGTTCATGAAACATGCAAAATATCTCTGCATATATGTATCACAGTAAAAAGAGAATGTATTTTTTTATTCACAATACATATGAAAGCATCTAGATGCTAATTTAATAAATTTATCAATTTTTTTTTTATGTATCTAGTAGGTTTGTAGAGAAAATTGAAGGAAAGATGTCTTTTAAGTCTTGAATGAAGGATTGGTGACATTGACCAATTTAAAGGGTCAAACATAATTTAAAAACTTGATTAGGTTAATTGTGGACTTGATTGATATTTTCTAAACTTTTTAATCTTTTTAAAAATAGAAATTAACCCACATCCACAAAACTTCCCTCCTTCTGCAAATCAATCTCTCTCTCTTCTCTCTTTTTCTTGATAGTTTCTCTCTCTAACTTCTCCCAACCAATAACTTTTCAAATTTCTCCCTTCAATCTTGTGCAACTTCAACCTTCGGCAATAAATAGTTTTGAGTTCTTGCCCGTTCCTTTTTTACTTTCAACCGTCAGTCGACGTGACAACATTCTCTGGAGACGACAACTTCTAGTTCTTCATCGTTTCTTTTTTATTTTCACAAGTAAAAAATTAGGGCTTTTAAGTTATGACAAAAATGAGGATCTTGATTTGTTGGTGTTTGTTATTTTTTTTGTTATTTTTTTTAATGTTTGTTATTTTTTAGTTGAATTTCTCATCTAGATATATCTGCTACTGCTATTTTTAATGGATAAAACATGTAATGTGAACTCAACAGATGAGTATTTGTTGCAACATATATGACTAATCTGTTGCACAAATTAGTAATTTGTTGCAACATATATGACTAATATGTTGTGCAGATTAGTAATCTGTTGCAACATATATGACTAATCTGTTGCACAAATTAGTAATATGTTGCACAGATTAGTAATATGTTGCAACATAAATGACTAATTTGTTGCAACATATATGACTAATTTGTTGCAATAAATGAATAATCTGTTGCAACATATATGACTAATCTGTTGCAACATATATGACTAATTTATTACAACAAAATAGTAATATGTTACAACAAATGAGTAATCAGTTGCAACATATATTACTAATCTGTTGCAACAAATTACTCATATGTTGGATTCATTTTATAGTGTTGTAATATGAATCCAACAAATGGGTCATCTGTTACAACAAATTAGTTATATATTGCAACAGATTACTCACTTATTGCAATAGATGACTCATATGTTGGATTCATGTTGCAGGTTCTATCCATTGTAGCAGTAGCAGATACATCAAATAAGAAATTCAACAAAAATTATAATTTTACTTACAAAATAAGCTATGAAGTAATGTCCAAGTGATATACGAACAAAATTTGACCTAAAAAAATTTTAAAAAATTTCATTAGGGGCATAACGACTAAGTAAAACACATGAAAAATTTCATGAAACAGGTAAAGAAGACAAAAATAATATACCATACATCAAATACAAAAGGATCAAGGGGACAAACATTTGAGTTCTCCTAAAAACGTTTAAGTTCCCTAATATTTTAATTGCTTAATTTGAATCAACAGATGACTAGCATGTTGCATCAGATGATTCATCTGTTGGAAATTACCAAACAAATAGAAAATTTGTTGTAACAGATGGGTCAATATTAGAAAGCAATTAAAATATTAGGGAACTTAAACGTTTTTAGG
>NC_061122.1:221375913-221419000 GCF_002878395.1 Capsicum annuum | reverse complement strand
CCAAGTGATATACGAACAAAATTTGACCTAAAAAAATTTTAAAAAATTTCATTAGGGGCATAACGACTAAGTAAAACACATGAAAAATTTCATGAAACAGGTAAAGAAGACAAAAATAATATACCATACATCAAATACAAAAGGATCAAGGGGACAAACATTTGAGTTCTCCTAAAAACGTTTAAGTTCCCTAATATTTTAATTGCTTTCTAATATTGACCCATCTGTTACAACAAATTTTCTATTTGTTTGGTAATTTCCAACAGATGAATCATCTGATGCAACATGCTAGTCATCTGTTGATTCAAATTAAGCAATTATTAGTAATAACTATATTGATTTAGCTAAAATTAAAGACGTCTCTACAACAATGGGACAAACATTTGTGTTCTCCTAAAAATATTTGAGTTCCTTAGTATTTTAATTATTTTCCTACAGATTATCTATTTGTTGCAACAAGTTAGTCATCTATTGCAACAGATGTTTATAACAAGTTAATCATTTGTTTATTCAAATTAAGCAATTATTAATAATAACTAAATTAATTTAATTAAAATTGAAGACAAGTCTTTTATACAAGGCCTTAGATAATGGGACAAATGTTTGAGTTCTCCTAAAAATATTTGAGCTTTAGTATTTTAAATTGCTTTTCAGCATATATCAAACTCGGAATCAAAATAAGCCACAAAATTTAAAAAGTGACCAAAATAGGCCACCTATTTAAAAGTTACCAAAATAGGCTAAACGTAAGAATTTCTTACGTTTTACATTTTTTTTTGTAAAACGTAAGAAATTCTTACGTTTTATAAAAAAATATAAAACGTAAGAAATTCTTACATTTTACACGATAATCGAGAAAAAAAATACAATGAACTGTCAAATCAATTTAAAAGGTACTAAAAAAGAGTTGTTCAATGTCACTAAAAGTTACATTCTTAACTTTTTTATAGCAGTGGTCCCCCACCCACAATTCCCTTTTCCACAAATATCTCATCACTTCTACTTTTTCCTCTTTTTACATATGATAATTATGATTCTTTTTATTAGTTAAATTTATTTATATTTTACATGTTGTTCAAATAATTTATTTTTTCTAATAAATTTTTACGTTTTACATTAAAAAATTTTAAAAAAGAAGTATCAATTACCTCATTAACTTAACAATTTTCTTATATTTATTATATATAAAAAAATAATCACTTCTATCTTTTATTATCCGATTTCGCTTTAAAAAAATTATACTTTTGAGTTTTTCTCTACTCCAAAACAGTGAAATGTTGAATTATCGTCGATCAAATATGCTACTATATACAAAATTATATTTTTTAGGAGTGTTCCCAAAAATATATATTTTCTAATTTAGGAGTGTTACTAAATTAAATTGTGATTTTTTACTTCATTAATTATAATATGAAATGTATTTGTGCATGTGAGTCTCCTCAATATCCTAATCGAAAAACTAATAAAAAACTACAATGAATCACTATCTGAAAAAATTAATTTCATGTTTTTAACATTTATTGTATATAGTAGCATATTTGATCGACGATAATTCAACATTTCACTATTTTGGAGTAGAGGAAAACTCAAAAGTATAATTTTTTTTTAGAGAGAAATCGGATAATTAAGGATATAAGTGATTATTTTTTGATATAAAATAAATAAAAGAAAATTGTTAAGTTAATGAGGTAATTGATACTTCTATTTTTTAAATTTTTTATGTAAAACGTAAAAATTTATTACATAGAGAAAAAAAATAAATTATTTGAACTACATGTAAAATATAAATAAATTTAACTAATCAAAAAATTCATAATTATTATATGTAAAAAGAGGAAAAAGTAGAAGTGATAGGACATTTGTGAAAAAAGGAATTGTGGGTGGGGGACCACTGCTATAAAAAAGTTAAGAACATAACTTTTTGTTATGTTAAACAACTCATTTTTTAGTATATTTTTAATTGATTTGATGATTCACTACATTTTTTCCTCGGTCATCGTGTAAAATGTAAGAAATTCTTACATTTAATATTTTTTTTTATAAAACGTAAGAATTTTTTACGTTTTACAAAAAAAAATGTAAAACGTAAGAAATTGTAAAAGTTAACTCCGTTAATTGATCGTTAAGAAAAAAAATAGAAAACGTAATAAATTATTACGTTTAGCCTATTTTGATAACTTTTTAAATAGGTGACCTATTTTGGTCACTTTTTAAATTCTGTGGCTAATTTTGGTTCTGGGTTCACATATATCTTATCTATTTAATAATTTCCAATAGATGAGTCATATGTTGCAACAAATTAGTCATCTTTTGAAGTAGATGTCTATATTTGTTGGATAATTTTCAACAGATGAGTTAGCTATTGCAACAGGTTAGTCATCTGTTGCAACGAATGTCTATATATGTTTGGTCATTTTCAACAAAAGTCTTTAACTGTTTGGTCTTTTGCAACAGATTACTCATCTATTGCAACATATTAATTGAAATCGTAATTGAACTTATCAATTCATCTTTAATTTTAGTTAAATCAATGTTGTTATTACTAATAATGTCTTAATTTGAATCATTTCAAATAAAATTGGTCAATTAACACTTTATCAAGACGAATACACTTAGATGATCATGTAATTACTAACTATGAGATTAATTGAAATCGTAATTAAAATTATCAATTCATCTTTAATTTTAGTTAAATTAATTTAAATATTACTAATAATTGCTTGATTTTAATTATTTCAAATAAAATTGATCAATTGATCATTCTACTTAAGACGAAACACTTAGTTGATCATGTAATTACTATAAAATTAATTGAAATTGTAAGTGAACTTACTAATTCATCTTTAATTTTAGTTAAACCAATATAGTTATTTCTAATTATGGTTTGATTTTAATCATTTCAAATAAAATTGGTCAGTTGATCACTCTATTCAGGACAAACACACTTAGTTGATAGTGTAATTATCATGAGATTAATTAAAACTGTAAGTGAACTTATTAATTCATGTTTAATTCTAGTTAAATAAATTTAGTTATTACTAATATAATAGCTTAATATGAATCAATAGATGACTAACATGTTGCAAAAGATGATTAATTTGTTGAAAATGACTAAACAGATAAAAACATCTGTTGGAAATGACCAAACAGATAAAGACATTTGTTGGAAATGACAAAACAAATATAAACATATGTTGCAACAGATGACTAACCTGTTGCAATAAATGACTCATCTGTTGAAAATTATCAAACAAATATAGACATCTATTGCAATAGATGACTAAGTTGTTGCAACAGATGACTCATCTGTTGAAAATTATCAAACATATAGGATATATGTTGGACAATAATTTAAAATAGTAAAGCTCAGATGTTTTTAAGAGAACTCAAATGTTTGTCCCCTTGTCTAAGGTCTTGTCTTTAATTTTGGTTAAATCAATTTAGTTATTACTAATAATTGCTTAATTTGAATCATTTTAAATAAAATTTATCAATTGATCATTCTATTAAGGACGGATACATTAATTGAAATTGTAAGTGGACTTCTCAATTCATCTTTAATTTAGTCAAAATCAATTTATTTATTACTAATAATGACTTAATTTGAATCGTTTGAAATAAAATTGGCCGATTGATCACTCTCCTCGAGACGAATACACATAGTTGATCATGTAATTACTATGAGATTAATTGAAATTGTAAGTGAACTTATCAATTCATTTTTAATTTTAGTTTTATCAATTTAGTTATTACGAATAATGGCTTAATTTGATTCATTTCAAATAAAATTGGTCAATTGATCACTCTAATCATGATGAATACACTTAGTTGATAATTTAATTACTATGAGATTAATTAGAATTGTAAGTTTATCTTTAATTTTAGTTAAATCAATTTAGTTATTACTAATAATATCTTAATTTGAATTATTTCAAATAAAATTGGTCGATTGATCACTCTACTCGGGACAAATACACTTAGTTAATCATGTAATTACGATGAGATTAATTGAAATTGTAAGTGAACTCATTAATTCATGTTTAATTTTAGTTAAATCAACATAGTTATTACTAATAATGGCTTAATTTGAATCATTTAAAATAAAAATGGTCAATTAATTATTCTACTAAGGATGAAACACTTAATTGATCATTTAATTATTGAGATTAATTGAAATCGTAATTGAACTTACTAATTCATCTTTAATTTTAGTTAAATCAATGTAGTTATTTCTAATAATGGTTTAATTTGAATTATTTCACACAAATTTTGTCAATTAATCATTCTACTCAGTACGAAACACTTAATTGATCATATAATTACTATGAAATTAATTGAAATCGTAATTGAACTTACTAATTCATCTTTAGTTTTAGTTAAATCAATATAGTTATTTCTAATGATGACTTAGTTTGAATCATTTCAAATAAAATTGGTCAATTGATCACTCTACTCAGGACGAACATACTTAGTTGATCGTGTAATTACCATGAGATTAATTGAAACTATAATTGAACTTATTAATTCATATTTTATTTTAGTAATCAATTTAGTTATTACTAATAATGACTTAATGTGAATCAATAGATGACTAACATGTTACAACAGATGAGTAATCTGTTGGAAATGACCAAACAAATAAAAACATCTGTTGAAAATGACCAAATAGATATAGACATCTGTTGCAACAACTAATTCATCTATTGAAAATTATCAAACAGATATAGACTCTGTTGCAACAGATGACTAAGTTGTTGCAACATATGAATCATCTGTTGGAAATTACTAAATAGACAAAATATGTGTTGAAAAGTAATTTAAAATACTAAAGCTCAAATATTTTTTAGGAGAACTCAAATGTTTTTTCCCTTGTCTAAGGTCTTGTCTTCAATTTTAGTTAAATCAATTTAATTATTATTAATAATTGCTTAATTTGAATCAACAAATGACTAACCTGTTATAAGCATTTATTGCAACAGATGACTAACTTGTTGCAACAAATAAGTGATCTGTTGGAAAATAATTAAAATACCAGGGAACTCAAACATTTTTAGGAGAACTCAAATGTTTTTCCCATTGTCTTAAAGACTTATCTTTAATTTTAGCTAAATCAATTTAGTTATTACTAATAATTGCTTAATTTGAATCAACAGATGACTGATATGTTGCAATATATGATTCATTTGTTGGAAATTATCAAACAGATAGAAAATCTGTTATAATAGATGGGTTATCCATTAGAAAACAATTAAAATACTAGGGAACTTAAATATTTTTAGGAGAACTCAAACGTTTGTCCCCTCGATCCTTTTGCATTTGATGTATGATACACTATTTTTGTCTTCTTTACCTGTTTCATGAAATTTTTCATGTGTTTCACTTATTCGTTGTGCCCTTGTTGAAATTTTTAGAATTTTTTTAGGTCAAATTTTGTTCGTATATCACTTGGACATTACTTTATAGGTGATTTTGTAAGTATAATTATGATTTTTGTTGAATTTTTTATTTGGTATATTTGCTACTGCTACAATGGATAGAACCTGCAACATGAATCCAATATATGAGTTATTTATTGCAACAAGTGAGTAATCCGTTGCAACATATGACTAATCTGTTGCAACAGATGAACCATATGTTGGATTCATGTTACAACACTATAATACAAATCCAACAGATGAGTAATTTGTTGCAACAAATATTACTCATATGTTGCAACAGATTAGTCAATATTTTGCAACAGATTAGTCAATATGTTGCAACAAGTTACTCATCTGTGCAACAGATTACTCATCTGTTGGATTCACGTTACATGTTTTATCTACTGTTGAAAAAACAGCAGTAGCAGATACAACCAGATGAGAAATTCAACTAAAAATTATAATTTTACTTACTAAAATCACCTATAAGTAATTCCCAAGCGATATACGAATAAAATTTGACCTAAAAAATTTGATCAAGTAGCAATAGTAGCGGTAACAACAATGTTCAACAACAAGAAGATGATTATGATGAACAAGAAGAGATGATAATGAAGAACAAGATGATGATAATGAAGAAGAAGATGATGAATTAAACAACAACAACAATGAACAATAAAAATCACGAAGAGAGAGAAAACTCCAATAAATGAGAAGAGAGAGAAACATACCTTTTTTCCCTTCATTTCTAGTTATATTAGGTTTTACATTGGATTAAAGTGTAAATTAAAAAACTTGTAGGTTATTTTCAAATTTTCAAATTTTCCTTATTTTTTTAATCCTTAATAAAGTAATTGTCGCCTTCACTCAATTATTAAGACTTGTGTCGCCCACACTTCATTTTAAAACTCTTTTGTCACCTAGAGCCCAAGGCCCAGGTTAGTACGTATTTATTGTCTTGGAATTAAGGAAATTTTTGGTTTTAATTTTTTTTTTTGCTTCTTGTGCACATTTTACTAATCTGGATGACAAACACCTTGATGTTTTAAGTTGAGATCATTATTCAATGCATTTGCTTTTATCATTATGTGGGAGCTTTGAAAGAGTAAAAATGCTATCGATATATCTGAAAAGTATCCACCAATAGATTGGTATATTAAGTACAATCTCCATTTCTATTTTTATTGAAGGTCATATTTCCTTGCCTACAAAATATACCTATTAAATAGGTGAAAATTCTGTCCAATATATTAACACTTATATTGAGAAATAGTACTCTAACTGCATTTAAACAAATTAAAGTGAAAATTCAGAATTTGCAAAAAAAAACTGTGCAGAATTAGTGACTTCAAAAAATGCAAAATAGAAACTTAAAATTTACAATTTCTAAGATGTTCAATTAATCATTGTCAAACCAATGTGTTTACAAATCATTATTACAATCAATTACTATTTATTGTACCATTTAGTATTAACCAATCAGTGGTCATGATTATGACCCTTTCCCATCAAAGCAACAAATTAAATACCGAAATATTATGAAGAAATGAGTTTCTGTACTACTCCCTCAGTCCCAAATTAACCGTTCTAAATTGAGATGACACATTGATTAAAAAAAATAATTAATAACATGGCTAGTTTATCATAGTACCCCCATTAAATGATGTTTACATTTTAATTTGAAGAAAAAGTAATTAGTGCAAAGGGTAAAACATGAAATTTTTTTTTTTTGCCTCTTCTTGATTAATGGAAAAAGATAAGTAAAATTAGAAATCAAATTAGGAATTTGGGACGGATAATTTGAGAAGGAGGAGTAGTAACTTTCAACATTCAATTGAAAATTAAATTTCACTAAACATCAATAATTGTAAGACAAAACTCATTTTTTACTATTTTCATGAAACACATATATGTACAACTGCAAACAAAATTTGATGTAAATTACTTGATGTTTATCACTTGAAAAATTGACCAACAAGCTCCTAATCCGTGTGTCTAAGTATGAACTCTCCAAATTATCCTCTATGATTTGGTTGATTCCGCTCTTAAAACAATTACCCTACTTTCTACTTTCTTTGTCAAAATAAGGTTGTAATAAAAATAAAAATGGGCTTCATTTACCCCTTTTAATTCTCATAATAATAATAATAATAATAATAATAATAATAATAATAATAATAATAATAATAATAATAATAATAATAATAATAATAATAATTACTATTATTATTATTATTATTATTATTATTATTATTAAATTACCAATTCATTCTTCATTAAAAGTTTGAGTTATTACACTTTGTTTATAGGAAACAAAAAAGAAAGGGGAAAAAATGAGTGAAGGGGGAAGAATCTTTGCAAACTTTAGGATTTTATCGCGTAGAACAGCAGCGAAAATATCTTTTTATAGTATATTCTTTTCTGTATTATAAATTTTCAAGAATCACCATCACCATCCACCCCCACATGGCCATGAAATAATGGCAATACCCCCAAACCTACCAACAAGTACAATCCAACTCGTACATTTTTATCCACAAACACTATTTTCAGCGATCCCAATAGTAGAAGCTTTGATTTCTTTTTTCAATAAACTGAATTGGTGAAAGAAAATTGAAGTTTGTTGTTGAGGTCCTTGGAAAAGAGTTTTCCTGAGTAAAATGTAGTAGTTGGGTTATTAGTGTTGGTGGGATTGAGATGATGGTAGGGAAGGGGTGTTGCCATTGTTCCATGGCCATGTAAGGTGGATGGATGGTGGTTATTCTTGGGAACTCATAGCACTAAATAGAATATACTGTAAAAATATGTTTTCATGGTTGTTTTGTTCTACTGAATAGCTTTATTCGGAAGAAAGAAAAAGAGAAGGGAAAAGAGAGAGTGGTCAAGAAAGTATGTTTGCAACTTTTAGGGTTTTATGAGTGAGTTTAAATACAAGTCGGTGTTTGACCACTGTAATCAATTTCAAAAAGAAAAGAAGCTAGTATTTGACCATACATTTTGAATTAGATTTTTAAAATTTGTCTTCAAATAAAATGTTATTTTCGGTTAAAATAATGACCAATCAAAAGTTGTCAAGTGCTCAAAATGACACGTTTTAACTCATTCTGATTGGTCAAGACATGTCATTTTGAACACTTGATAGCTTTGATTGATCGATCATTTCTTTGACCGAGATTAACTACTTATTTGAAGACAGATTTAAAAATCTAATTCAAAATATATGGTCAAAGACTAGCTTCCTTTTTTTAAAAAAATATTGCTACTATTGGTCAAACACTAGCTTATATTTAAGTTCATCGATAAAATCCTAAAAGTTGCAAACATACTTTCTTGTCCACTCTCTTACTCTCTTTCATTTTCGTTTTATTCAACAAAGTTCTTCAGTAGAGCAAAACCACTATGAAAATACCTTATTATTGTATAATTTGCTATGAATTCCCAAGTCACCACCACTAACAAAAACAACTACTCGCATATGTCATGGAACGATGGCGACATTCCCAACCCCACCACCATCCCAAACTCACGACCAATTGTAGACAAGTAATTTTATCCCTCCCAAAATTAATTTTTACTCATTTACCTAACCTAAGTGCCCTACCCTACCCCACCTATCCCCAACCCTATCTAATCCTAACAACTCATACCCAACACAGCCACTACCCGACACACTCTCACCTACACTTCACACTTTCTAACAATTCCACTAACACACACTAAAACACTCTCATAATTCACACACAACTCTCATATTTTTATAACAAACACACATAACACGGAACTTCACAAACACACAATCATAGAGACACACACTCACATCTCTCAACTCTCATATATAGACCATTACTCACATACCCAACATGGATATAAAATAGATAAAAAAAGATATTAATAGAGAAAGCCGAGAGTGGAAAACAAAAGAAAAAGGGAGACCGAGAGAGAGAAATAGGCGAAGGTTGACTGTTCCGGCGAAGTTTTCGCCGTAAAACGCCATTGCCATCCAAAATTTGAGATGTCCTTCAGTTTCCATCATTGTTGAGCTCGCCGGAGCTCCGGTAAGACAAAATGGTGAACCCAACTCCACTACGGCGACCCAGTAACTAAAACTGACCCTCCATTCCAGTTTCTTGGTGAAACCCATCAAAAAACGGCTGAACAAAAGTGGGGTATGAAAATTAAGGCAGTTGTTTTGAGAATCACAAGAATAACTTAGTTATCAATGGAAAGACATACCTCATTTAGGTCCAATAGTGGATGCACAATCCTATATCAAGAGAACTGGAAAGAAAATCAGCCCTGCGAAAGCATGAATCATTCAATGTGAGGGATGTACAATAAAGGTGGAGTTGTATGTTTGACAAGTACAAAAAAAGAAGTAAAACACATGCTTAGGTCAAGTTAGTATTTTTTTAAAAAGGGTCATAAATGATTTTCATCTTTCATTTTTATATTGCATGCTTTGTATGTACATTTTTAAGGATTGATATGATGAATGCATTCCATTCTGTTATCCAAACATTGTGTCATTCTTTGTTTATCCCGTTTGAGATTTAGTTCTATTTTCTTTCATACGCTTCTTTTAGAATCAAGATAGAGTCAATAAAGTTCAGAAGAAAATGTGTTGAGCAAAAGAATAGAGTCAGAAATATTTTAAAAAATGTGTGTCAAAAGAAAGAAAAGAGAAGAGTATCAAGAAAATAGAGTTAGAAAAAGTTTCAATGAGAAAAAGAGGCAATAAAGAGAAAAAAGAAGAAAAGAAATCAAAGTCAAATAAAAGAACAAGTTATCAGAACTAAGTTTGACCTAATTGTCCACTTTTGGGGGTGAGATACATAGGCAACCCTATTCTGGGTTAGGCCCTACAAATGAATAATTTAGAATTACCCAGTCAAATAAAACTGGGTGTAACGCCCCAAAACCTAGTTTCGAAATGTCACATGGTGCTTAAGACTATGAATAGTTCCAAGCTAACTCTGTAAGCCTGCTACTAAGCCTATGTCTCATATTAAAGTAATTTAATCAGATAGAAATACCGAAATACTGAATTATATCAAAAGTGTCTGAGAACAACTGAATGTACTGTCTGGATAACTGATGCGAAAAATCTGAAAATAATAGCTAGTCATCCGACAAGCCTCTACTACTAAGAAACTAGAGAGCCATTGGGAAACTCCTAATTGACTCAGATTAAACTGAAAGAAACTAATCAAATACAACGAAAGTTGAAAATTTGTATAAATAGGCCCTCGAACCATGAGGACTCACCAACTGTCGGGATGTAGATAGAGATGCCTGAAATCACTCACGTTGATGAGACTGAGCACCTGAATCTACATTATTAAACAATGTAGCACATAGACATATATGTGGATCAGTACTTTGAGGATATACTGAGCATGTGGGGGTAAATGCATAAGTAAAAGTAATATCTCAATGTTATAAAAATTCATAGGATATGCATACTGTATGTAATGACTCACATGGCTGGAATAACTGAAAGTTGAAAATCATAGATCATGAATAATAAAACATACTGTATAAAACTGGTGAGCCATCACATTTCAAGTCAAAAAACTGAACTGTTATCTGTCATCCTTTCCTGTTAGACTGTAGGAAATTCTAGTAAAAGCTTTTCTATTAGGATTACTCTTTTCTGTAGGGAGGTTTTATAACCGACATAAACCATGTGAGGTATCATGGAGTATATCGTTCTCCTAAGGGCAAAACCTCACGTTGGGAAGAGGTGTCATACTCTTTCCAGGGAGTATAACCTGAGCTAAGTGATCACTTCTGTAACTGTCATCCATATAGAAATTAAAATACTGAATCTGTACCTATGTTGGCTCGTAGTTCTAGAAAAGTAGGATACGCTAAACCCATACTTTCCTCTCGGTGCTAAATACTACTCCCTTTAATTTATATGCTCATTCTATAGAAAAATCTACTTTAAAAGTCATAATGTATCATGCTGAAAGCTAACTGTGCATCTGTTCATTCAAAACTGAATTTAAGCTGTAAAGTGGATTCCACATCTTAACTAAAGATCAGAAGATCAAATCTTTTTTCAAAGTTGTTTATAAACATATCATGGGATGCTTAAAAGAATAATCATTCTTGAAATAGCAATATTCAACTAGGGCTTGATAACCCATGCATTAATTTCATGTCAAACCATCAAAAAGTTCGTGTTTGATAATGAAAATATTTATAACTCAACTCAAAATCTGGAAAATATATTCATACACATGAATTTATGGAAGTAAACATGCAATTCAATATCAAAAACACTTTAAACATCATAATCTTCAAATGGCAATAAATAGGTATGAACCCTAAATTGAAATTCATGTAAAATTATGTAAATTTGTAATTAAAAACTAGTTTTGGACACAAGGATGAAAGATTTATCCTTGTTCAAAACCCCACATATCTTGATTGATGAACTAGATGAAGAAGCTTGATTTTGAGATCCTATTTGTGCTCTTGAAGGTTGATTCTTGGAATTCTTGAATTGGGAACCTTGAATTTTGAACTATCTTGGAAAAAGAATGATGGAATTTGGGGGATTTTTGAAGTTGAGTATTGAAGCCTACAGTTTTTCTTTGAGAAGGATTTGATGAATAATGAGCATATTTTGCTCAATAATCATCTGTTTTTATGGTTTGGGGATATGGGCAAAAGACTAATCTGCCCTTGGGATTTAAAATCCGTAACTGGGTTGTCAATTGAGGCTTCATCGTGACGCGGTGAGTGGGTTGTCACGATACCCACCGCGACGTGGTGGAATTACAGTGACTCACTAGATTGTGACAAATACTGTTTTAGGATTCACCGTGACGTGGTGCAATCGCGGTGACTCTCTGGAAATTGATAAATGCTGAATTATCCTCCATTGCGATGCAATGAGGCTTCCATCGCTATTCCACCACGACGCGGTGAGAAATCGCGGTGGCTTGCTGGAACAAAAATCTAAACACTGCCCAAACCTCATTCGAAAATTTCAAAGCTTACCGGAGACATGCTATTTACATCCCCGAATATAATTTAACTCAAAAATCGTTGTCTCGAAGCCCAGAAGGTCAACTTAAAAATCTTTGAAGTTTAAAGAGAGTCAAAATGACTAACTCCCTCAACTCTTTGCTTTTTTTTTTTGGTTCTAAGTGCTTCAAATACGTGCTAAGGGCTGGACTGAGCTAGAAATATTTGGGGTATTACAATATCTCCCCCTGGGAACATCCGTCCTCGAATGAGACTAATCAAGCTGAGCATCCTTATGAACTAAGACTATAAATTGGCAAGCATAACTGAAAGCATGACTAAACTGATTTGCAAGTGCAAAAATTATCAAGAGAATGGCTATATAATGATGAACCTGAGAATGAAAAGAGATGATCTGGGAAACTTGTTACCTTGAACTAAATCTAAATCTGCAGCGAAAAGATGAGGGTAATTGGCTCGCATGTCTGCTTCCACTTTCCAAGTGGCTCCCTCAACGGATTGATAAGAACTTTGACCAAGGAAGCTTCTTTGTTCCTTAGTCAACGAATCTGGCGATCAAGGATCTCAACTGGAATCTCTGAATAAGAGATGCTATCATGAATATTTGTGCTTTTTAAGGGTACTACAACCGCTTGATCACCAATCCACTTCTTTAACAAGGACACGTAGAACACATAATGAACGGAGGACAAATCTGTAGGCAGCTCAAGCTCATATGCCACCTTCCCAGCATGGCTCAATATCCTGTAGGGACCAACATAGTGGGGACTAAGATTCCCTTTTTTTCCAAATCTTTTCACCCCCTTCATGGGTGAAACTTTCAAGTAGACCAAGACATCAACTTCGAACTCAATATCTCTTCTCCTTACATCTGCATAAGATTTTTGATGACTCTGAGCTGTTTTTAATATTTCTCGAATCAACTAAACTTTCTCCATAGCTTAGAATACCATATTGGGCCTTATTAAAATGGCTTCACCTACTTCAAACCAACCAATAGGTGATCTACATATCCTCTCATAGAGAGCCTCAAATGGGTCCACCTGAATGCTAGTATGATAACTGTTATTGTAGGTGAACTCAATCAACGACAAATGATCATCCCAACTACCCTTGAAGTCAAGCACACATGCCCTCGACATATCTTCTAGAGTCTAAATGGTCCTGTTTTCCTGACTATCTGTCTAAGGATGAAAAGATGAACTAAGGTGAACTCGGGTACCAAGACCCTTCTGAAAGGCCCTCTTAAAATGAGAGGTAAACTTACCCCTATCTGAAATGATAGACGAAAAAACTCTATACAATCTGACCAACTCCCTAATATACATCTTAGCATAATCTTCAGCTGAGTAGGACGTATGAACTGGCAGAAAATGGGCTGATTTGGTCAACCTATCTACAATTACCCAAATTGAATCATGCTGGCAACGCGAATGAGGTAACCCTATTACAAAATCCATGTTCACTTCTTCCCACTTCCAAGTAGGGATACTAAACTCTTGCAAGGTATCGCCAGGTCTTTGGTGCTCCACCTTGACCTGTTGGCAAATAGAACACCTAGCTACTAACTTTGCAGTATATTTCTTCATACCACTCCACCAATAGATTTCCTATAAATCAAGGTACATTTTAGTAGCACTAGGGTGAATGGAGTAACGTGCACCATGCGCTTCAGCCATAATTCGCTGTCTCAAATCTTCAACGCACGACACACACAATCTACTCTGGTATCTCAACACGCCATCTCTACCTTGGGAGAAAACTTCTACCTTCTGATCTCTAGACGACTCCTTCAGCTTAAATAAGATCGGGTCCTGATCTTATTTCTCCTTTACCTCAGAAACTAAGGAGTATTCTGCACTACTCTGCACCCAAATACTACCCTCAGCCAAATCAACTAAACAAACACCCAATCTAGATAATCGATGAACTTCCCATACTAACTCCTTCTTATCACTCTCCACACGAGCAACACTATGCATAGACATTCTACTAAGTGCGTCTGCCACAACATTGGCCTTGCCCGGATGATACAAAACACTCATGACATAATCTTTCAACAATTTTAACCACCTTCTCTAACAGAGATTCAACTCTCTCTGCGTAAACACATACTGCAAACTTTCGTGGTCCGTAAACATATCAACATGCACCCCATAAAGATAGTGACTTCATAGTTTCAAAGCAAACACAGCAACAGCTAACTCAAGATCATGAGTAAGATAGTTCTTTTCGTGTGTCTTTAGTTGTCTAGAGGCATAGGCTATGACCTTACCTCTTTCCATCAAAGCACAACCCAAACCAACTCGAGAGGCATCACAATTAGGGGTGTTCACGAATTGGTTTGGGTCGGTTATTGGTCAAAACCATAACCAAACCAACTTAGTCAGTTTTTAAATTTGCAAAATCAAACCAAACCAACACAAAAATATAACCGTCTGCTTGGTTATTATCGGTTTAGTTCGGTTCGGTTTTTTGGTTTATAACTTTAGTTAATGATAAAAGTTGAAATTTTTCTTAAAAAAATTCAATCCAACATATGAGATTTTAACCGAGTGTTGTTTCTCAACCTTGAAACTAAGATGTCAATTTAGTGTTATACTTAGGCAAAACCATGAACAAAACACCATATGAATGCTTCTACAAAAGTATTTAGAAACTACATATCAGAGAATGATATGATAAACCCCCAAAAAGGTAAACACATAATTTTTTTGCTTAATAGGGACCAAAAAGAAAGTTCAAAACTAGTGATTATCTATAGTCTAATAAAACTCACCTATAAAATCCCACAGATGACAAGATAATTTTACAATTAGTATCATTTGTCATTCAAAGTGCGAATATCATATAGAATCTCATAACGTACCATCAAATAGATGGAGACATATGATTAAAAGTGCTCTGACTAAAGTTAAATTCATGATTAAAATTTAAAATATAAAAAATATTTATATTTTATTTATGAATAATAAATAAATAATTTATATATGCATATGTATGTACGTGTGTATACATATATATAAATGTATATATGTGTGTGTATGTATATATATATATATATATAGTTTTTATCGGTTCGATTTGGTTATTTTGTCGGTTATTTTAGAGTAAAACCAAAACCAAACCAAATAAGTATCGGTTTTAAAAATTTAAAACCAAACCAAATCAAACCTAACCAAATGTCAGTTTTTTTATTCGGCTTGGTTTGCTTTGCGGTTTGGTTTGGTTTTTAACCAAACCATGAACACCCCTAATCACAATAGACAGCGAACCTATCTGTACCATCAGGTAATGCTAAGACTGGTGCTGAAGTGAGTCGAGTCTTCAACTCCTGATAACTTTTCTCACAAGAATCTGACCACAAAAATTTAACTTTCTTCTGACTCAATCTGGTCATGGGAGATGCAATGGACGAAAATCCCTTAACAAACCATCTATAATAGCCAGCTAAACCCAAGAAACTTCTGATGTCGGATGGAGAAATGGGTCTAGGATAGTTTCTCACAGCTTCAGTCTTTTAGGGATCAATTTTAATGCCATCACCGGAAATAATATGACTGAGGAAAGCTACTAATCTTATCCAAAATTCACACTTGTTGAATTTGTCGAACAACAGGTGATCTCTAAGAGTTTGAAACACAATTCTAAGATGGTCTGCATGATCATCCGCACTATGAGAATAGATAATGATATCATCGATAAAGACTATGACAAACATGTCTAAGTACTATTTGAACACATAATTTATCAAGTCTATGAAGGCTGCTGGGGCATTTGTTAGCCCGAAAGACATGACTAGGAATTCAAATGACCATAACGAATTTTGAAAGCTATCTTTGGGATATCATATTCCCTTACTCTAAACTGATGATAGCCGAATCTAAGGTCTATCTTGGAAAAACAACTTGCACCTTGGAGTTGATCAAATAAGTCATCAATTCTGGGGAAAGAATATCTATTTTTAATTGTGACTTTATTCAGCTGACGATAGTCAATGCGCATTCCCAGAGAACCATCTTTTTTACGCACGAATAGGATGTGAGCGCCCCATGGAGAAATACTGAGCCTTATGAAACCCTTATCTAAGAGGTCTTTGAGTTGCTCTTTCAACTCTTTAAGATCAATAGGAGCCATACAATATGAAGGAATAGAGATGATCTGAGTATCAGGAAGAAGATCAATTCCGAATTCTATTTCCCCTTTGAGAGGTACCCCTGGAAACTCTTCAGGAAAAACTTCTCAAAATTCATTTACTACCAGGATTGAATGAATGGTTGAAGCCTCAGACTTAGCATCTTTGACTCAAACTAGATGATAGATACTCTCTTTTGATATCAACTTTCTAATGTGGTCACATAAAAGAAATTTAACCCTGGGTATAACAACACATAAACATCAAAATGAAAGACACGAAGCATACCAGTAACAACATCTGGGGAGCTCTCCTGCTCTTGGCGGGATGGCAAAGCATAGAACCGATTCTGGTGTTGATCTCCACCGATACTGGATGATGCGCTCTGAGAAAGGGGCCGGGCAAGCTACAGGAGCTGGTGCACTAGTAGACTAAGTCTGGGGACGAACATCCCGGCTTCCTTGCTTAGCATACGGGCATTCCTTGATACCATGTCCCAACTGACCACATCCAAAACAACCTTTCTATCCCAACAAGAACTCACCAGGATGATTCTTACCACATCTAGCATATGCAGGATAGCTAGGCCTTCCTCCCATACTATTCTGAGATCTGGACATCGAAGTCCTACCCCACTGTTCCTTCTTGGTTCTGGGTGAGGAAAACTAGTTGAAGATGAAGCTGGCAAAGGCGAATAACTCTGAAACTGCGAATGATTTCCTCCCGTAAGTCTTGATTGACCATACTCAAAATTCCCAGTTCTCGCCTTCTTATTTCCTCTATCTCTTTATTTCAACTTTTCTGCCTCAATCTGTTGGGCATGATTCATCAATCTAGCAAGATCCATATCTCTAATAAGCATGACAGTCCTACACTCCTTGACTACCAATCCAGATACTCCGATAACAAACTTACTCATACTAGATCTAGCATTATCCATCAAATCAGGAGCATAATTGGACAACTGGTGGAACTTAAGGCAATACTCCATTACTGTCATTGAGCCATGCCTCATGTTCATAAACTCCTCAATCTTTGCTTCCGTCAACTTACGAGGAAAGAACTTATCTAGAAATGCATTCTGAAACACCTGCTAACTCAGGGGAGCTACATTCTTACCCCTGCTTTTCTTCCACAACAACCCAATCATAAGCAACATCCTTCAGCCTATAATAAGCCAATTTCATACTCTCCTCTTCAGTAAAATGCATAACTTGGGTGATCTTTTTTACCTCATCAAGATATAACTGTGGGTTCTCACCTACCTTTGACCTAAAGAATTTGAGCAAATTTATTTTCATGAAGTCACGAAGTCTGGCTGTAGCTAAATCACCCTCTTACTAATGTGGGACTATAGTCTAATGGTTGTCCTGAACATTAACAGTCCCAGCTTGGGACAATGCCTGAAAAACAGCCCAAAATTTGGCATGAGACACATTCTCATTTAAAGGATCAACAGGTTGGGGTGGCTGGTTATTATTTCAGTGGGCATTAGCTCTGCGAGGAGGAATACTCTGTCACAAAAGAGCACGAGTTAAAAATGTATAAAGATAGCTGTAAGCACGATGGATTATGAAAGAAAAAAAATGATTTCCTAAAATGTTTCGTAGCCTCTTGCTCATAAATGTGGCACGCTTCACACCCATGATCAATACTCTACATAATACGGCTTGTCTGACTCCCTAGGAATCTCTAAACCTTAGGCTCTGATATCAAATTTGTAACACCCCGAAATCAGGTCCCAGAACATCATACAGTGCTTAAGACTATGAGTAGTCCCAAACTAACCCTATATTTCTGCTACTAAGCCTATGTCTCATATTAAAGTAATTTAATCAGATAGAAATATGAAAATACTGAATTATATCAAAACTACCTTAGATCAACTGAATATATTGTCTGGATAACTGATGCTAAAAGTCTAAAAATAATAGCTAGTAGACCGATAAGTCTCTAATACTAAGAAACTAGAGAGCCATTGGGACAAACCCCCAACTGACTCAGATTAAACTGAAAGCAACTAATCAAATACTATGAAAGTTGGAAATCTGGATAAATGGACCCTCGAACCATGAGGATTCACCAACTGTCGAGATGTAGATACAGATATCCGGAATCACTCACGCTGCTGAGACTGAGCACCTAAACCTACATTATTAAACAATGTAGCACATAGACATATATGTGGATCAGTACTTTGAGGATGTATTGAGCATGTGGGAGTAAATGCATAAGTAAAAGTAATATCTCAATGTTATGAAAATTCAAAGGATATACATACTGTATGTAATGACTCACGTGGCTGGAATAGTTAAAAGCTGAAAATCATAGATCATGAACAATAAAACATACCGTATAAAACTGGTGAGCCATCACATTTTAAGTTAAAAAACTGAACTGTTATCTGTCATCCTTTCTTGTTATACTGTAGGAAATTCTAGTAAAAGTTTTTCTATTAGGATTACCCTTTTCTATGGGGAGGTTCTTCTAACCGACATAAACCATGTGAGCTATCATAGAGTCCAACATCTCGTTCCCCTAAGGGGAAAACCTCATGTTGGGAAGAGGTTTCATACTCTTTTGTAACTGTCATCCATAAAGAAATGGGAATACTGAATCTGTACCTATGTTGGCTCATAGTTCTAGGAAAGTAGGATGCGCTAAACCCACACGTCTCGCTCGATGCTAAATACTACTCTCTTTAATTTATATGCTCATTCTGTAGAAAAATCCACTTTAAAAGTCATAATGTTTCATACAAAAAGCTAACTGTGCATCTGTTCATTCAAAGCTGAATTTAAGCTGTAAAGTGGATTCCACGTCTTAACTAAAGATCAGAAGATCAAATCTTTATTCAAAGCTATCTATAAATATATTATGGGATGCTTAAAAGCATAATCATTCTTGAAATAACATTCAACTAGGGCTTGATAACTCATCCATTAATTTCATGTCAAACCATCAAAAAGTTTGTGTTTGATAATAAAAATATTTATAACTCAACTCAAAATCTGAAAAAATATAGTCATACACATGAATTTATGAAAGTGAACATGCAATTCAACATCAAAAACACTTAAAACATCATAATCTTCAAATGACAATAATTGGGTATGAACCTTAAATTGAAATTCATGTAAAATCATGTAAATTTGTGATTAAAAACTAGTTTTGGGCACAAGGATGAAAGATTTATCCTTGTTCAAAATCCCACATATCTTAATTGATGAACTAGATAAAGAAACTTGATTTTGAAATTCTATTTGTGCTCTTGAAGGTTGATTCTTGGAATTCTTGAATTTTAAACTATCTTGGAAAAAGAATGATGAAATTTGGGGGATTCTTGAAGTTGAATATTGAAGCCTAGAGTTTTTCTTTGAGATGGATTTGATGAATACTGAGCATATTTTGCTCAATAACACACTTAATTATTTTTTTTCACGGTTTGAGGATATGGGCAAAAGACTAATCTGCTCTTGTAATTTAAAATCCGTAACTGGGTTATCGATTGAGGCTTCATCGCGATACGGTGAGTGAGTCATCGCGATACCCACCGCAATGCTGTGGAATCGCAGTGACTCACTCGATTGTGAAGATTGTTGTTATGGGATTCACCGCGACGTAGTGCAATCGCGGTGACCCTCTAGAAATAGATAAATGATGAATTGGACTCCACCGCGACACGATGAGTCTTTCATCGCTATTTCTACCACGACACGGTGGAATCGCGGTGGCTTACTGGAACGACAATCCAAACACTGCCTAAACCTTGCCAAAAATTCCAAAACTTATTTGAGATATGCTATTTACATCTTCGAATATAACTTAACTAAAAAATTATTGTCTCGGAGCCTGGAAGGTCAACTTAAAAATCTTCGAAGTTTAAAGGGAGTCAAAATCACTAATTCCCTAAACTCTTAGCTTTACTTTTTTTTGGTTTTAAGTGCTTCAAGTACATGCTAAGGGCTGGATTAAGCTAGAAATATTCAGGGTATTACATTGGGGTATGAGTTAATCTTTGTCATTAGAGTCTATTTCAAAAGTTTTAAGTCTCATCCCACTCCAGGTGTCATTTGAGCCTCATGCCAACCTTTCTTTTTAACTCTAACCAAAAGCCAAGTTATAACCAAAGAAAGACCTTCAGATCAATCTTAGAGAATGTTAAGGCTAAGCATGCATTGGATATGATGAGGCATTTGGGTACTACTTGTTTTCCTCAGCCTAAGTAAACATGAGAGAAATAAAAGTGAGAGATTCATATTGGTGAAATCCTCACGGTCACCGTAAGACAATGGTACGTTTAGAGAAATAAAAATAAGAGAGTCTTATTGGTGAAAATTCTCATGGGCACCGTAAGGCGATGATGAGCTGAGAGAAATAAAAATGAGAGAGTCTCATTAATAAAAATCCTCATAGGCGCTCAGATTGAGAGAAATGAAAATAAGAGAGTCTCATTACCTTAGAGTAATGGTGAGTTGAGCAAAAGAAATGCGAGAGGCTTGTTGGCCAAAACCCTTCGAGGAGTCATTAGCCAAATAGGTATCTTAATGCAATTGCCAAAGAAAGTGACTCAGGTTCAGGATCATTAACTCAACAACAATTGGTAGAAAGTTTGGAAGGGAAGATCAAACACCTTAATCTAAAATGCATGGCATAATCATTAGAGCTGACTTTCATTTTCAGATAAATTTTTCTTTTCTTTATTTCAAATGGGGATATTTATTGTCTTTTCTTTCTTTATATTGTGATTTTTATTTTCTTGAGTAAGTTATCCAAATAAAATCATTGTCATTTTTCTCATGTCTTTGAGTCAAATCAATGTCAAAACAAGTGATAAAAGATTTAAAAATTGACTAGCAACTTCTTCAATTGAACAAAGCTAGACAAAAGGCCAGCACATGGAAGAAGCATGATTGTAAGTCAGAACAAGGCATGTTGAAAGTTGTTGTCAACAGATAAATTTGTGGGATTCATGGAAATATCAAGGTTTAAAAGGGATTATTTGAGAAACATAGCAAAGCAGAGATATATCACTCTTAATATCTGAATTTGGATCAACGGTGCAGCAAGACTGTGATATATCACTAGTTAGAAGCAAGATTAGATGTGACAAATGCAAGAGAAATCACCTCAAAAGCCAAAGCTGTAAGCCAACCACCATGTTTTTAAATTCACAAGTTTTCTTTGTATGACACAGGAACACATGTTACCTTAAAATAAAGGACTTCAAAGCCTAAAATATCAAAAAACACATCGCCTCACTTTTGAGAATACAAGGGGCAGTATTGATATATAGGTTTGGTAATCAAAACCATGGTAAAAACTCATAATCCAATATCCTTAGGAGACACACTTTCTTGTCTGGGTAATTCAGATTCATTTATTAGGTGATGCACTTTCTAAATTGAAACTTCACTCCTAGAAGCCACACTTTCTAGTTGAGTCCTTCATTTAATCTTTAGGAGACACATTTCCTTGTCTGGGTAAATTATCTGACATTTGTAAGGAGACATATTTTCTTGTTTGGGTAATTTAAGCAACATTTGTAAGGAGATGCATTTTCTTGTCTGGGTAATTTAAGTGCCATTTGTAAGGATAGTTCGCGACAGAGAACAAGACAGCAAGCGAGCGTACTTTTGTTCACTTCTTCTCCACCAAGCACGGAAGTTTAAGGATAACTGTAGGTGCATTTACTTGTCTGGGTAATTTAAGCGGCATTTGTAAGGAGATACATTTTTTTTTAGGTAATTCAAGCGGCATTTGTAAGAAGATGTATTTCTTTGTCTGGGTAATTCAAGTGGCATTTGTAAGGAGACAAAATTACTTGATTGGCCAATTCAAGTTTCACTTGTTAGGTGATGCACTTCCTAACTTAATTCTTGACTCCTAGAAAATGCATTTTATAGTTGAGTCATTCCACTTAATCCTTATGAGACACACTTCCTTTTTGGGTATTCAAGTTTCACTTGTTAGGATACACACTTCCTAACTTAAGCCTTTACTCCTAGAGGATGTACTTTCTAGTTGAGTAGTTAACCCTTAGGAGACACATTTCCTTGTTAGGGTAATTCAAGATTCGCTTGTTAGGTGGTTCACTTCCTAACTTAAGCTTTGATTCCTAGAAGATGCTCTTTCTAGTTGAGTCATTCCTCATAACCTTTAGGAGACACACTTCCTTGTTGGGTATTCAAGTTTCGCTTGTTAGGAGACACACTTCCTAACTTAAGCCTTTACTCTTAGAAGATGTACTTTCTAGTTGAGTAGTTAACCCTTAGGAGATGCACTTCCTTGACAGGGTGATTTAAGTTTTTCTTGTTAGGTGGTTCACTTCTTATCTTAAGCCTTGATTCATAGAAGATGCACTGTATAGTTGAGTCATTTCATTTATTCCTAGAAGATTCACTTTCTAGTCGAGTCATTCCACTTAACCCCTAGGAGATGCACTTCCTTGTTTGGGTGTTTCAATTTTCATTTGTCGGGTAGTGAACTCCCTAACTTGAACCTTCACTCTTAGAAGCTGAACTTTCTAGTCGAGTCCTTCCATGTAACCCCTAGGAGATACGCCTCATTATCCTCAAAAGATGAATTTATTGATCAAAGTCTTAATCAACTTTGAAAATTTTCAAATTCAAGTTCAAAGTTCACAAGTACCACCGATAGAACATGGTCAATGTTGGAGTTCATCTCCAACACCAAATTTTATATGGAGAAAGAACCTATTCTCAAGTTCAACCAAAAGAAAATCAAAGCTATTGTCACTTTTGAAAGCATCAGAGACCCAAGACAAGAATCAAGAGATGCTGCATAGATAAGACTTTTGTAATTTCAATTATCTTTTAATTTATAATTTTTATTTTTGATGTAATGACAGAGTCGCGGAACGAAACCTGGACAAGGTTTCACTCGACTCTCCAACTCAGTATAGTCCATCCCCTTATCAACTATGGAACTACATGTGACCGAATCCTAACATAACTTGGGATAGGTAGGATGTCCAAAATTAAGACTTGGTGGCACTCCTTCCTTCTGTTTCTTTTTTTTGAATAATGGTCGGGTCAAAATTTGATCTCATTTTCTACTCCTTTGTCTGAAAATACTGTGTCTTTACATCCAAAGAGCGTCATAATGTAGACACATAATTTTGTCTCTCTTAAATTTAATTTTTAGACATTTACCTAAGCTACGTGCCCTACTTTACCCCATCTAATCCTAACAACTCACACCCAACACACCCATTACCTGAGATACTCTTACCTACACTCCACACTTCCTGACAATTCCACTAACACACACTAAAACACTCTCACAATTCACACACAACTCTCATATTCTTACAACAAACACACATAACACGGACATTTTACAAACACACAACCATAGAGACACACATTCACATCTCTCAACTCTTATACACAGACCATTACTCACATACCCACCATGGACTGGACACTAGTTTTTGAATTTTTGATTGTTTGGTTGTTTTGTTTTTTTGTTTATGTGTTTTGTTGGTTTATACACTTCGTAGCGTCATACTAGCCGATATAGTTCACGGAGCGACCGTGGTCGAACCACGGGATCGATGGGTGCCTAACACTTTTCTCTTGGTCAACAGAATTTCTTAATCGAAATCTTTGTTCGTGAACCAGTTTTGAAAGAGTCAAAAATCATTTTAGAAAAGGATTTCCAAAGGTAACTTAGCACACCAGATTTATGCCAAGTGGCGACTCTGAGTTTAAATATAAAAGAATCCTTTTCGAAACAAATTTTTATTTTTTGTCACTCTAATAATAAAAATCTTTTTCAAACTTAAAATTAATTCTTTTTGATAAAAAAAGGGGTGTGACAACAACAACAACCCAACTACTACATTTTATCTACAAACACCATTTTTCAGGAACCTCAACAACAAAAACTTTGATTTTCTTTCACCAATTCAGTTTTTTGAATTTTTTTTTTTTTGAAGTTTTTATTGTTGGGGTTGCTGAAAAATGGTGTTTGTGATTAAGGATATACGAATAGGGTTGTTCTTGTTGGAGGGGTTGGGGGTGTTTCCTTTGTTTCATGACCATATGAAGGGTAGTTGTTGTTGTTGGTAGTGGTGATTCTTGAAAAAATTAATGTTAGTAGAAATTATGACAGTGTTCTAAAAAGCAGTATTTGATTCCTCTCGAGGCGAGGCCGTGAAAAAATGCATCTAGACATACATGTAGGATTAATTCTATAAGATTTATGTTTTAAGCACCCGGCTATACACCTTAAACACGCTTAACGTCCAATGCTCTTTTTCAGGAACCAAAATCAAAATAAATCAAATTTTGCGGCACTAGTGTGTCTAGAAAGCAAATTTAAAGTATATGTTGTTAACTTAAACATGTGATGTAATATTTTGAAATTCAAGAATTACTAAATATGATAACAACATGGTCCTAATCAACACAACAAAACTCACTAGTAGCCTCTCTGGCCCAGCAACCAGCACCTGCATTCTATTGAAATTAGAGCTAAAAAAATCTTTTTCTACAAATAAAATGTTTAGGCAAAATGGTTCGATGGAACCTTGTGCTATGTTTATTTTGTAATGTGTACACTTCTATTTACATGTTTGTCATTTAGACCCTTGAACCCGCTAAAAATTAATATTTTAAACACTTTTTCGGTGAGTGTAACACACTTGTCCCACGTCAGCTGCCACGTCATCTTCCACGTCATTTTTATATATAAAAAATATTAAATATTAAAATAAATAAATAAATAAAAAGAATAAATAAATAAATAAATAAAAAGAAACCCCTCCCGCCTCTTCTTCCTCTCTCTTCCCCCATTTCTTTCTTTTTGCTGTTCATCTTCCTCCATTTTTTTTTGCTGTTTTTCTTTCTCCATTTCTTTTTTTTCTTTTTCTTACAAACGGACATACCTTGATTTCGCCAAACTCATACCCAAATGTCGAACAGTCGATTTGATAACCAAAATGGAATTGGGACAAATTCTCAAACCAACTTGACAACTCAAATGAAATGGATTATGTTGGCGGCTCACTCGTAGCTCACCGGTGATGGTATTTTGCGGGTGATTCTAACTGCTGGTTACGGGGTTTTCCTACGATGTCAAGTTCTGAGTCGTTTTTCGGTGGATGTCGATTCCTGTGAAGAGCTTGGTCACCAATTTTAATGAGTTATCTTCGCACTTCGTTGGAATTCGATCACACTCTCTCCGCTTTTCTCTCGATCTCTCCCATTCTTGCCCTTTCCTTCATTGTTTTCTTACTCTCAATTTCTCCATCTCTCTCTCTCCATGTATGTAGGTATCTTTTTCAGTGAGGGGTGCATTTGTGTGTATGAGTTGCTGTGTGTGAGTGATCAATGGAATCAAAGAAAGATGGTGAATGTGTCGTATATTGATGATGGCGGGTGGAGAATTGTTGCTGTGTAGTTTCTAATCCATAAACAAATAGAGGTTTTGTGTGGGTGTGCGTTGAGTGAATATGTTGTGTGTGATTATGTTTTGGTGTATGAGAATGGTGGGGGTGGGGGGCGTTAATGGTGGTGGTGGACGGCGAGGGTGGGTTGGGGGTGTTGGACGGGGGAGGAGGCTTTTTTTATTTTAAAAATTATTATTTTTTAATTTTTAAAAATGTATTTAAATTTAAAAAGTTGGGGGACTTTTTTTATTTTTTTATTATTTTAATATAAAATTGATCAAAAAATGACCCCCACTCGCACCCTAGGCACGCGCCTCGTCCTAGTCAGCCATTTTAATGCCACATAAAACTGGTCAACAGTCAAAGAGTTTAAAATATTGCTTTTTAGTGGATTCAAGGGCTCAAATGACAAATATGTAAGTAAGAATAACCACATTACAAAACAGACATATCCAACAATGATTGAAAATCAGTTCAGTTCAATGAACATCTATCAAGTTTTTGGTCACTCCACTTAACCATAAATCATTGATTAGGTATGATTTATCAGTAATGAGCACTACAACAATGCATGCATTATTTTCATAATTTTCAAAATGCAAATGTTAGTAATTTGTATTTTTTAATAGGAAAACCATGTGAGAATCTGTTTAATTACGATTTCAAAACAACCGATCGAGTGTATAAATATAAATATGTACCAAGTTTATATGTGGATTTTGTTCTTATGCCTAATCCTTGTTTTGGATTATATTAGCAAAATAATTAGTCTGGATATTTAGACGTGTAGATTTGCATAATCCAAAATTGTATGTTATGGAAATTGCAAGCACAACTCAGAGGAATAAGTATATGTTTTTTCCTCTGAACATTTTATTTGTTTTCAGTTCATAAATTTAAGATTCTCTTTGGAAAATTACTTGGTAATTAAAATTGGCGTAATTATTGAGATAATAATTACGAGTCAAATAATTATACAACCTAGTAATTATGGTGATATATTTGTTTGCCACAATGTAATTACACTGTAATTGCAAGTGTACTCTCTGGTTGCACACGTGTAATTAGATGATTATATTAAATTTTTAAAATAAAAATTAATTATCAAAAGTAAAAAATTGTATTATACAAATAAGGACATTTATAAATGATATTAAATTAAATATTTAAGATATATAATGTCTTTTGAAAATATACAAATTAATAAACATATGTTCTTAACTAATATTATAAAAATGATAATTGATTTATGATTTTTTTTAAAAATAGTATTATAAATATAATGTCATAAAATTATTAAAATATTTGACAAAAAGATAACCTATCAATTCTAACTAAAAAAATGAGTGATTTGAAATGTGAAATATCAAGTTAATACTAGTAAAACAAATAAATTGAAACTGAAAATATAACATAAGTGTAAATTCAGATAAAAAAAAAAAAAAGAAAAAGAAATTAACATAATACTTTATGTCAAATTTCAACATAACGTACACAAATATAACTTTTTTTTTTAAAAAATATAATTTTATAACCTTATTCAACAATGAATTATACTTTAATTTAAAAATTAAAATACTAATAAAACTATGCTAAATAAAAAAATAAATATAAAAATAATAAAAACTATATCATACTTCCTTAGAGGATTTCCTATCCAGACGAACACTAAATCAATGATTAAAAAGAAAATTATTCGATCACTTTATTGAAACCTTGGTAAGTCCTATATGGTATTTTATTTTATCAAGGAAGGTTGACAAAAATATAAAAGAACTTAAAGAAATCTTCGCACATGGGTGGTGGTCAGTTTTAGTGTCCCCCTAATTCTTTTAAATATTCCTTAAACAAATGATATATATTTTTCGTTGTATTGTTCTAATATGAAATTTAAAAATGTACCAATATTAAGTAGAGGTGTATCGAAGCATCTTTGTACAGTCCCAACTAGCCGCAGCATAAATAAAAGAGCAATTTCTAAACAAAAAAAAAAAGAAAAAAAAGAGCAATTTATCTTAGATCAAACTTTTTCTTCAATGTTGTTTTTTAAGGGATAAAAAGTTCGGTTTGATGCACTAAAGTTTTTATTATGTGGAGAGTTTAGGAAATAATTAAATTGTAAGAGTCTATTGCGCGCAGTCTTTATCTTGTATTTCTGTAATAAACTATTTTCACGACTTGAATATGTGACCTAGAGGTCACATGACAATCTAAAAAAAATTGTCAATTATATATCTAAATTATGCAGAAGTCTTATTCCTATATCATCCTTCTAATTTATTTTTGACATGCAAGATTTTTAATCTTGAAAATAAAATAGGTTAATTATCTGCTATATTAGAAATAAATAATCTGATGATATAAAATATCCGTATTAAACGGTGTATATAACTTAGGTTGTATTTGTTTTTTTTTTAAGATTCAGACGTCTGAATCTGAATGCCACGTCTAAATGATTAAGATGCTGTCTCTAGATCTGAAAACTGAATGATTAAGACTGTTTGTTTTTCAATATCTGAATGTACAAATTTTTTTTATTTGTATATATAATAAAATAAAAAATTAATTATATATCAGAAAAGTATGTAATTTAATACAACAAAATTATTATTTGATTGAAAAAAAATATTTATGTTTGTTTGATAGTGGTAGTTAGCGGTGATGCTAGTTGTGATAAATGAGTAGGTCAATAGTAGGGATGTAGTGGTTGATGATGGTGGTGTTGTTGACGGTGATGGTGCCATTAAATGTAATTAGAATAACAGAGGTAGTACGTGTGGTAGCGGTTGTCAATAGTGGTTGGTAGCAATATTTGTTGTCGATGGTGGTTGTGGTGGTGGTTGACAATGATGGCAGTAGCAGAGTTGGTGATTGATGATTATGAATACAGTGGCGGTGAATATTATCCAACACCAGAATACCTCTTCAGACCTATTAAGACTTGATTCTATGTTTGAATGATTAAGACCCATTCTGACCTATTAAGAGCTAAAATCTTAATAAAATACAAATACACTTAATGGTCTGAAGTCTGAACCATTTAGATTCAGACCTCCATTAAGTGCAAACAAATGAGCCTTAATCTCATTCAAAAACTAGAGTAAGGAAACCAATATTGTTTACTAGGATTTACTATTTACATTTTTTTTAATAAAAAATTAGTAACAATTAAATAGGGTTCCTAGTCAAATTCACATCAAGGGTGTGACAGAGCCACTTCAATAAAGTGGGATGAGCACTATGAGGTCTCAGGTTCAATTTCGAACAGAGACACTACTAAGTATTTTTTTTCATTTGCTCTAGCTTTAATGGATAGAGTTACCTGATACCTGTTGCTGGCGGGAGGACGCAAGATGGCCCCAAAATCACGATTATATATATATATATATATATATATATATATATAAAATATATACGTTTCCTAATTATTAACAAATAGGTTTTGCACTATATGGCAGTACGAATGACAACCCACTCAAAACTCTTATAAATATCTGCCCTTTCCACACTAAACAATACCCCTTACTTTCTCGGGATAGTTTGATATTTAGACACTTTCAAAACTTATTTTAGCATTTAGACACAAGTCTTGGAAAATTAGGTGTTTAGACACATTTATGACATCATCCATTCTTTCATCCAAACCAACCACACTAGTTTTAAACTTTACACTTTAGTCCCCCACTTAATCCATTTAATATTTAATATTTCCCACCTTTTTTTATATTTCCACAATTTTTTCATATTTTCTATTTTAATTTAGAAAATTGTCCAAGAACCCACCAATAGGAGCTCCCTTTTCTCCAATAATTTCCGATTCCGGCGACTTTTTCGACGAAAAATTGTTCATCATAACTGAAAATCTCCATTCTTCGTCATTGCCTCCATTGTTGTTCCATCTTTTTTGAAAAACAAAATGCAAAATTTTTTTACACCATTTCTACTAGCTCGAAAAGCTTTTCAAATCAGCTCAATACCTCGTCATTGGATATATTTTAGTTGTTTAAAAGGCCTACACATACATTTTTCCATCCCAGTGCTTGGAGGGCAACAATTATATTAAAAATCAGTCGATTCGTGTCTTTGTACGGACGTATTGATACCAGTGATCGACCATCTATAGGCCTAAACCTTGATCTATTATAAACTTGTGCGGTCTATTATGGTAATATCTGAGGTAGTTGTCATGGGTGGTAATTATATGGGTGCGTGGGAGGAGGGTCCCAACTGTTGGAGGTGGAAATCATCTAAAAGGAGACATCGCCCATTCTGCTGCATCGCAATGGATCGTACGCCGACATGGTTCGAAGAGTAATTGAGGGCGGAGAATTAGAATGCGAGCCAAAGAATATTGTGATTAGCTATTTAATGAATGTGTGGGGTAAAATACATTCCACGTTCATAAATAATGATCGACATGTGTCGTTATACATGTTGGATGTCGCTGCCGATGGCTCTAGGCCATTATTGAGGATAAATGTTGTTTCGGGGTCTCCGATAATCTCGCCACCACAGCCGACAATCGACGAACATGATTCATTTGAATATGAGAGTTTGGATGCTCATCCAATGGATTCGGAAGATGATTCAATGGAATCGGAAGATGATTCAATCGAATTGGAAGATTCAATTTTCTTTGAAGAAGGGGGAGAAGAGTGCGAATTGAGAGCACAAACCAACCACACCTTCTCCGATGGAACTAATTTTTAGCTAAATCAAACATTTAGCAGTAAAAAGGAGCTGAAATTATTGCTGGACGTAGCAGCTGTGAGAAATTCTTTTGATTATGCTACGTTGAAGAGCTGCAACAAATTCCTTAAGGTGAAATGTGTTAGTCTTAGCTGCGGGTGGATATTGCGGGCGAAAAAGTATGAATGCACCGACAGATTCGTCATCTATAAATACATCAGCGATCATAATTGCGACAACGAATACGCCACCCGCTGCCATAGAAAAATCTCGTCTAAAGTCATTGCATCGCTGTGTGTGAACATGTATCACGAAGGAAAAGGTTCGGACACTAGCGAGATTCGGAGGATCGTGTTCAAGAATCTCAAAAGTAGACCAAGCTTTTGGAAATATTGGCTGGGGGGGTGATTGCCAAAGAAATGGTTTGAGGGACAGTGGAGCATGGGTATCGCTGCCTGCCCATTTTTTTGTACATGATCGACGCTCTTAATGTTGGCATTACCTATTCCATCATGGTAAATAAGGTCAATTGTAGGTTTATGTGCTACTTTTTATCGTTGGGCCCTTGCATTAGGAGATTTGCACACATGAGGAAGGTTATTGCGGTCGACGACACTCATTTATACGGCAAGTACGAGGGGGTGCTGCTAAGCGCGGTTGCAGATTATACGGAGAATCATATTTATCCCATTGCCTTTTGCATTGTTGACAAGGAGAACGATGCATCTAGAACTTTCTTCTTTGAGAAGCTGAAGTCTATTATGGTCGATGGACCAGATTTGTGCTTTATCTCTGATAGGCATAAGAGCATCACCAACGACATCGTGAACGCATACAACCATGCTCATCACGGGTACTGCATAATACACCTAGGTGAAAATCTCTTGGTAAATTACCACTGCAGAGAAAACCTCTATCTACTCTACAACGCGGCAAAGGCATATTCTCCCGAGGAGTTTAGCGACCATTTTGTGGAATTCAAGAACTACTGTCCCGAGGAAGCCTTTTTCCTTGAGCATGAGCTTGGTTTTGAAAAATGGAGTAGGGCATATTTCTCCGACAACAGGTTTGACGTGATGACCATAAATATTGCCGAGTCGGTGAATGCTATGTTGATTGATGAAAGGGAGTACCCCATGGCATCCATAATCAATTCGATTGCCAAGAGGTTTGGTGAAATATTCAGGGAGAGGCGTACCTACATCCTCAAATGTAAGGATAACAAATTTGTTCCCATCACCGAAAAGATCTTAAGAGATAATATGAGCTAGGGAGACTCCTTTTATATGGAGAACATAAGTGGGGACGAAAGGCAATACACTGTGTTTGGAAGTGGCTCTACGGCCAAGGTCGACCTACACGAAAGGTCTTGTTTGTGCAGGAAGTTTGACCTGGTCAAAATACCATGCGATCATGCGATGGTCGCTTTGCGATCAAAGTAGGGTGATAATTATGGTTTGAGTATATATGATTACTCTTCGCCCTTGTATAAAGTGGAAGAGTACCTTCTTGCCTATTCAGAATCAATTAATGTTGTCCCTTTGGAGTCCGAATGGTGCGTGCCACAAGAATTGCTAGACATGAACAATATTCCATCGCTCATGGTCACCAAGCTCAGAAGGAAGAAAATAAAACGCGTTAAGGGCATGGGCGAGACTTTCAAGTCAAAGAGGAGGAACAAGTGTTCATTGTGCAAGAGACCCGGGCATAAGAGAACCACTTGTAACAACAGCAAATCGTAGTTAGTCTTGTATGAATTTGTGTTTTCGTAAGTCATGACAGTGTATGTATTTTGACTACCCTTCAGTTGCCTGATTAATGCTAGATTTATCGACTTAACTCTGTGTCTATTATCGACCTTTTTACAGTATTGCATATATTTTGTGTTCGGTCTATTTCTTTTATTCTTTATTTAAGACATGGCATATAATCGATCTCATATATAGTCTATTAAAAACCCTAAATATTCAAAGAGACATATGTGAGCAGTTGAGCATTTATTGCTCCTAAAAAATGCCGCGGCACGTCCAATCAGACGTTGCGTCGATTGGGTATACGCTACCTCTCTTTGATTTCCACCATTCACACGTCTACCAACTAAAGGGCGGGAAGACCAAAGGGTTCCATTTTGGTCTATATAAACACCCATCTACTCCACCCAAAATTCATCTTCATCAACTCAAAATCAGATTTAATTAAAAAGATGCCAGGCATTCCCTTGAGACCCAGAAGGAGGATCAACCTCTCCCGTAACTACGACCTTCTCTTTCTCCATAAAGACTTCAACCGCCTCTTTTATGGACTGTGACAGGACTCGGAGCATGTCCATAGCAAACTCCAGCGGATTGCCCACTTTTTACGAGCTATTGTAGAGCGGTTCAATATGGAGCCGGAGGAGATGATCACCCTCCCACCATCCCCTTAGTTTTAAGTATTTATGTTTTTTTTTGTTTTAATGTCATTGCAATGGGAAGCTTTCATGATTAGATTTATTTTAGATGAAAGCTTCTTTATTTTGCAGCTTTTGTTTGGGTTTTGCTGTAAATATGGGTCTACCATTGCAATCAAGAATGAATGAATGAAATATTTTGTTTTTTCCTATATCTGTCTCCCTTTAAATTTCTGCAATTTTAGACTCTTTTGAATTTATGTGCAATTTTCTCTATTACAACACGAATCTAAAAATTGTGAATTAATGAAAAATTAATTTTTATTTTCTGCATCTGTCTCCACTGTAATTTTTGAAAAATTAATTTCTGATGTTAGAAGATGAATCAAAGGGTTGTGAGATGTGAATTTAATTCTTGGTTAATTCTTGTTTCTATTTTAATTATTGTTTCCTGCATTTTTCGCCACTGTAATTTTAAATTTTTTTCCCCTTTTTAGAATTTTTGCATGAGATCAAGGTAGAAGATGAACGGGATAGTAATCAGACGTCAAATTAATTCATATACGCCAATGGAAAACTAATCTGGTCTGTCCGCGATTATGTTAACTTATACAAAATTAAATAAAAGCTTGATGAGGTTTATTTGGCACTTATATCAAGGTCAATGCTCGAACAAATACATATTCGATGCATTAAACAATACCTCTCTATCGATTGTGTTCAGTAAATTTCATAGACTGTACGCGTTGTCAATAATATACAGTATTGGTTTATTGCTCTTAGTAGTATATTTGAAAAATAAAAGAAATAATTAATTTATAAAATAATAAATAATTAGATTTTGTGCAATTAGAGGGGCTTGAACAAGTCATGTGATATTATGAGAGTCCACGTAAATTGGATAAGGTGATCAATGATGTGTGAGGATGGGTAGTGGATGAACAAATGAATTCCTCACAACATACTTGTGCTTTGGTAAACATTGCCCTAAGGAGGTTGGTTGTTCAACCAAAACTCATCACCTCACATCTTGTTTCACTACTTTCAATTTATGTGGACTCTCATACGATCACATGACTTGTTTAAGCTCACTCGATTGCATAAAATACAATTACTTATTTTTTTATTAATTAAATAATCCTTTTCAAAATATGTGCTAGTCAAGGTCTATAAATATATGTCATAGTCTAGTGCATGTATTAATGAAGTTGTACAAAATCTATGCTAGATTATGCTTAGTTATGTCTTTGACCGGATATAGTATTGCATAGACGCTTAACTAGTTCCACAAATAAATCACTAGACTATGCTAGATATTCATAGACCATAACTAGCACATATTTTGAGAAGATTAATTAATTAATAGAATAATCAATAATTGAATTTTATGCAATCGAATGAGCCTAAACAAGTCATGTGATCGTATGAGAGTCCACATAAATTGAAAGTGGTGAAACAAGATGTGAGGTGAAGAGCTATGGTTGAACAAATGAATTATCCACAACATACTTGTGCTTGGGTAAATATTTCCCCAAGCATGTTTGTTGTTCATGCACTATCCATCCTCACACATCATTGATCACCTTATTCAATTTACGTGGACTCTCATACGATCACATGACTTGTTCAAGATCCTTTAATTGCATAAAATCTAATTATCTATTATTTTATTGATTAAAAGTTCCTTCTCAAAATATGTACTAGTTATGGTCTGAATATGTAGCACAGTCTAGTGAGGTTATTAAGGAATTAACTCTTAGTATATGCTAGACTGTCTATCTATTCGGTTAATCATCTACGAAAATTCTGAGAAGGCATCGATTATAAATAAGGTCTATGAAACAAAACCAACAGTAAAAAAAATAAAAATGTCAGATTTTTACAACGATAAAAAAGTACACGTCAAATCAACACCCAACGGTAATATATCACTTTTTTCTTCTATAAAAGGAAGGCTATTTTTGTGTTAACACTCATTTTTTTTGGATTTAATTTTTGTTAACAACTACCATGTCTCAAGCATCCCACAAATTAAATGCAAAAGTGTCCTACATATGTCATTGTGGCAATCCAGCTGTTTTTAGGACATCACGCACTGATTGAAATCCAGGTCAAAAATTCTTTAACTGTGCAGTTGAAAAGGATAATGGTGGATGCTCTTTTTTTTAAGTGGCTTGACGAAGACTCACCGATAAGCAGCCCATCGACATCAAATTTTTGAGGTGCTTCCAAGTTTTATATACTTCACAGGCTTCAGGAATTCGAAGAAAATAAAAATATACTCATGACATTGCTAAAAGAAGCTGAAGAGCAAAGGGATTACTTGAAAGGATTGCTAAAAGAAGTCGAAATGGATAGGGATCAAGTAAAGCAAAGGCTAATTTTCGCTGAGGAAAAAGAGAAAGGCCTAAAAAATTTATTGTATGGTTTGTTACTATTGTTGGCTTTCTGGAAAGGTGTAATAGGGATATAGGAAACTGAATAAATAGACGTAAGGTTTCTTAAATCAATTCTTGGTGTAATCTATAATTAATAGAGAATTATGTCTACGTCTTTTATCATCGAACTCTACAAACCATGATAGTTCCGGTAAGTAAATTCATGATTTACTCAATTGATAGTATGCTAAGTCTATAAATTATAGAGAACAACTTCTATTATGTTTCCAATCAATCTCTATAAATTAGGACAACAGCTAAACTGGTACAGCAATGCAACCAACTATTTAATCTAACGAGACAATGGAATAACTGAATATTATTTCATCAGTAAATGCCATCATTGACATGTCAAATATATGTAATTCAATTATCCATAAAGAACAAATCACTAAAAAAACATGTGAAATATATGTAATTCAATTATCACTAAAAAAAAATCAAATCATTAAGAAAGTTGTTTGTTCCAAATCCATAAAACTACTTGTTTTCTTGATTGAGTTTCGCAACAATGCCCATCACATCCACTTCTTTTTCTTCCTATTTTTTCTCCTCTTTTTCAACTTCTTTCTTCTCATTTTCCTTCTCTTCTTCTTCTGCTGATTTCTTCTCTTCTTTAATGTTTTCAATCTCCCGTTCGACCACAGATTCTTCTTCAACTGCCTTCTCGTTTTTGTCTCCTTCTTCTTTTGATTTCTTTTCACCATCTTCTTTTGTTTTCTCCTCATTTTCTTTATTTTCTTCTTCTTCTTCTTCTTCTTCTTCTTCTTCTTCTTCTTCTTCTTCTTCTCCTTCTGCTGCATTCCCCTCTTCCATTTATTCTTCTTTCTTCTCTTCTTCACCTTTTTTATCTGCTGTAACCATGTCTGTCACTGCGACTACAAGTTCTTTGAGGTTTACTTGATGCCAGCTAAGAAAGGGATTGTTGAGGTGCACTGTGTTATTTTGAAAGGATTACTAAACATATGCAACAAAATTAAATTGGAAGAGCAAAAAATAAATTAATTTACCTTCTTCTTGTTGCTTCTTCTTATTCTTCTTGATTCTCCGCAGCCTCTCATCTCTAACAAAAGAAGCAATATTCAGTAGGCTTTTCTCAAGCAAGGCAACGCGCTTGCGCAGGTCATCGTTATTAGAAGCGTCTGGTGAAGTTTTGTGTCCACTTGAATCAGCATGATCACAAGCGCGTGGTGGACTTGGAACATAATAGTGGCCACCCAAATCTTCGTCTTCATCTGCGACCTCCGCTGATGAAGTCAGGACAGTCATACCTTTTAGCTGCGCCTTCAACGCACTGATGGACGTATTCTTAACTTCGTCTGTGTATGGATTAAAAGCTTTCATGTATCTCATCTCTATCTCACAGACAGTAGGGGTAAAGTGCGGGTGCACAATCTATAAAAATATAAAAATAAATTACAAGACATTCACTAATATAATAATATTAGTATCATATCATAATAAGTATAGTTTTACCTTTGTGTTGTTTCCTTTGTACTTAAATGGGTCGCCTTTCATTATGTTGTCGCACTTCGATGTGTGCCATCGAAGAAAACGAGGAATGGGCAGGGAAGAATCCAACGAATTGCCGGCGTACCTTTTCAGATGAGGAAAGGTCTCATATATCCAAACCTGCAATCAATAGAAGCACAAGTAAGTCTATAGTGTCTATGTATTACTCAATAAATATGTAGGAGTCTATAATAAATCAATAGGCTGGTTAATTATAAGTACCAGAAACGCCTAGGGAAAGCCAAATAACGCGTATGATGCATTATTCCTCTTCACAAAAGCTTCTTTCTGCTTGGTCAGATCAGTCTTCTTTTTCAGATAGCTCAAGGTCAGCTCAAAGGTGGTCCGAATCCACCTTCTTTGACAGGTCCTTTGCCAGCAGTATCACGTGCACAAATCAAACCAAAGCATACTTCCACTTTTGTTGATTATTCAGCCTATTACCTTTCATCAAGCTAATCAACTTTGCAGCAGTAATGCTCTTGTTCTTCATCACCTTAAAATGAAAGCTTTCTCCATTTTGAAGGACTTTGTTCATTTTTGATTCACGGGGATATGCTGAACAATTCAGCCCAGTAATCAAAGCAAATTTCTTTAAGCCGAAACAAGCCGTCTTACCGTTCACACAAAACCAAATTTCATGCAGTTTTTATTTTTTATTTTTTATACGTTGCAGCAACATATAATATACCATCTTTCCATTAAACTTAAAATATTTCGGAATAGACCTCAAGTGTCCGAAACATGTCTTCTTAAAATCACAATACAACTTTTATTCAACAAGATTTGAAATTTGAAAATTTGAGTTTCGGAACTTTCTAAGGCAAAAACATTTGGGAAGGTAGAGTTATGTATATGAATTATAGAGAGAAACTGTAAAAACGGAATATTTGTAATTAGTTTTGGGATTTGAAATATTGAGTAATAATAAAAAGTAAAGTTGTAGTTTTAAGTAATTTTCAAAAATGAAAAAACCTTAAATTTTTGGTAATTTTATATTTTTTACTTTACAAAATTTGAATCGAAAATGTCTAATCGAAATACTTAATCAAATGTTCAAATGCTAATCATAATTTAAAAGACTATCAATGTTTAAAGCAAATATGTTATCGGTAATAGCAACAATAAATTCAGTATATTTTCATAAAGTAAAGTTTGAAAAAGGTAAAGTATATACAGTCCAAATCACTATCAGACGAAATAGAAAGGATGTTTTCAATAGATTCTGGCTCATGAAAATATGTTATCAATATCATGATGCATTTTAAATTCCACTATAATTATTATTTTTCAATTACATAGGAATACTAGCTATTGCCTATTTGTGACTATTAATTTGTTCGTGCTTTTCTTTCTCTCAATCATCAGACAGAATTAAAAAGAGCCCATCTTTTTTTCTAAAAAAAAAAATGTATGTAACTGACACGATTATTCTTTTATTCAATTTTTGGGTTTTCAAGGATCTCAATTTTGGACTTTTTGACACTTCTTGCTGGTTTACTCTATAGTTTATGGTTCGCGTTAATTTATACTTTTATTATAAAATTAGATATTAATTTATGTATATCATTTTAAAAAAATTAATCTAATACTATCTGTTGATCTTTATATTCTAATAAGGTTAAAAGATGTTGGAAAAAATGCTACAATATTGATATTAGAACTGAAATTATTAATATTAAGAGAATAGTGATAAATATTGTGTTGTGGCAAGACACTGCCTTGAAAACGATTTCAGTCCGACTCCAGTGCAAATCCTTCTAGCCGGTCGCTCCCTATGGTTCCACAACTACTTTCAAAGACGTGCACTCGTGGCTGAAAGTTTGGAGGTTGCCCAAACCAATTGCCCAAAATAATTTAAGAGGAAGAGGAAAAGAGGAAGATGTTTTCTTTCTTTTTGTGGTGTTTTTATCTTCTCCAAATACACCCATTAGATAAAATTTGAAAGTGAAATTGCAATAATGAGACTTAATGGTATTAAAGAATCATTAATTTACATGTTACATGGGGTTTTGGGCCACAGCTGACAGAAGAGTTTTAAAATGAGGTGTAGGTGGCACAACTCTTAATTATTAGTTGGAGGTGACAATTACTTTATTATGTATTAAGAAAGTTGAAAAAATTTGAAAATAACTCAGAAGTTTTAAATTTACACTTTGATCCCAATGTATACCTAAAATAATGGGAAACGGAGGGAAAAAAAGGCGTCTTTCTCTTTCTTCTCATCCATTGTTGTTTTCTCTCTCTTAGCGATTTTTGTTGTTAATTGTTTTCTGCTGCTTTATTCATCATCTTCTGCTTCATTATCATCATCTTCTATTTCATTATCATTTTCATCTTCTTCTTGTTGACCATTTGTTGTTGTTGTTGGTACAACGCTACTGCTGCGATCTGACCAATTTCTTAGGTCAAATTTTGTTTACTACATCACTTTCCACTTTGGCATTACTTCATAGGTGACTTTGGTAAGTAAAATTATGATTTTTATTCGTATTTGTCATCTGGGTACACTTCTGTTTTTTCAACAATGGATAGAACACCGATTATGAATCCAGCATAAGTGCCCACAATTTAAATAGATCAATCTTCTGGTGCATCAGATGAGTAATCTATTGCATCAGAAGATTTATTTGTTGCATCAGACTGTTTATCTGTTGCATCATTGTATTATCTGTTGCATCAGCCGTATTATCTGTTGTAGCAGGATGTTTATCTGTTGCACTAGACTAATTATCTGTTGCATCAGAATGTTTATTTATTGCACCAGACTAATTATCTGTTGCAACGAATGATTAATCTGTTTGAAACAACATAAATCAACCCTTGTCACAAACCCAACAGATAAATCTTGCTATTGCTACTGGATTCTAAATTATTCCTTTTTACGTCGAATCGTCGACATGTTTGGCGAGAAGATAATAGATAGAATGAAAATTTAATATGGATTAAAACGTCAAAGATAAAACATAATTTATTTATTAAACAAATAAAAATACATATAATAGACTAAAAGAAAAATAATAGTCTAATTATTATTGTTATTATCAGCATCATCATTGCTAGCCGGCCAATCTTCAACCGGAAGTAGCAAGGCCCTCCTCAGTCTGCGTATCTCACGAAGCATTCTTGATCTAACTCCTCTCAGTTCCCATTGCAGATCACAAACTTGATTCCGAAGTTCATTCACGGCGTCTTGCAGAAAAGTAACGTCCCACACTGGGTCAGCCATAATCTTATCTTCTAGAGTGTAATATGAAAGACGAGATGCAATAAATAAATAGAGTGTATTTGAATGAACGATTGAGTAAGGACGGACCTATTTATAGAGAATTGAATTTTAATGAGAGGCAAAAAGGCGCGACTATTCACCTCCATACATTAATTGCATTTTTGATAAAATTAAGAAAATAAATATTGTGATATAAGTCATGACTTTTCAGATTATTATTATTAATTAGTTCTTTCGAATAACCATTTTTATTGAGTTGTGGCAACAGATTCTATATCTGTTACATCAGATAACATATCGGTGACAACATATATATTATCTGTTGCAACAAATATAAAATATGTTTCATCAGATAACATATCTGTTGCAACATATAATCTAACTGTTCACCTCCATTTATTAATTACATTTTTTATTAATGTGAAAAGTAATGAATTAGTTAAATTAAGAAATATTGTGATAAGCTATGACTTTTCGGATTATTATTATTAATTAGTTCTTTCCAAGAACTACTTTTATTGAGTTGTGTCTCGATATAGGTTGCATCAGATAAATCATCTGTGACAACAGATATATCATCTGTTGCAACCATAGTGAACCTGTTGCATCAGAATTTAATTGTTGCAACATATATATACTTTTTTTTTAACAAATAACTATATCATCATATCATTAATCCAAATTTGCTTACTTTTTTTATTTTATAAATTAAAAAAAATACCTTTTCAAATTTCTTAGTAAAATAATAACCATTTTATTATATAATAAATAATTTTAAAAACAAATTCAAAAATAAAAATGGTGAAAAGTCACGATCAGTTATTAAAATTGTGGTTATAAACTGTGTTTATTATTTATTTACGAAATATTTTTCATATTGAATAATCGGAACGGAAAGTCATGTCTTTTTTTTTTTCACCCTCTCAATAACAACAATAGCCCTTTGTTATTAATAATCGTCAGGTGCAACATATGATCGATCTGTCGTAGCAGATTAACCTCTAACTGTTGACACAAATTGCTGCTCAATCCCTACCACCAACCGTCGATATGTTGAGAACAAAGAATAAATAAATGATTATTATTAAATACTGAATAAGAATTAAAAATTCAAAGTCGACAACAAAATGAAATGAATGTTCATAGATTTTTGAATCCCTTGGGTAGATTTGATACACAAAAGGAGGAAAATAATCGCTTAAATAAAAAACATTACCTAATTATTATTAATACTATTATTATTATTGTCAATCAGACATCTTTCTTCCGGCAGCCTTGCTCCGAAGTCAGCCAAATCTCTCTGTAGTTCATCAAATTGCCTTTGAAGTTCACGCAAGGAATCGATATGAATATTCTTGTACGAATCTGGATCATCCATATTTGTAAGGAGGGACCTATTTATAAATTATTGTATCTCGGAAAGAAAAGAAAATTGCTTTAAAATAAATCTAACAGATGGGTAATCTATTGCAAAATATATTCTTTTTGTTAGATAACTTACAACATACTGGCAATCTTTTTGCAACAAATATATATATCTGTTTGATTTCTACAACAGGTTGATCAACTGTTGTAATAGATGTCTCCAATTGTTTGACAATATAAACAGATATGTTATCTGTTGCAACAAGCTAGTCATCTGTTTATTCAATTTAATCCATAGATAGGCTAGGAAGAATAAGGTGCGTGCAGATGTATCCACTATTATATGTGTGGGATTTAAGTATGTATTACTGATAAGGTTATCGGGACAACACACACAAAGTACAATGTTTTTGTGAATGCAATTTTTAACCGATTAGACATTGATCATTCAAACAAGATCCTGCATTGTACCGTTAAGTTTGATGGGTTCGAAATTGATAAGTCTGAGGAGCTCATGAAGATGGTGCAGATACCCCATTACGAATTACTGACGGTTGGTGCTCGTATTTATGCGTGTCAAGTTTTGAGAAGGGATCAATATTTGTCGTCACTGCAGAGAACCAATAACAATTAGACTTAACTTTAAGTGTGCATTGGACCCTTATAGGGCCCTCGAAGCCTCGCACTGCATCAAACAAGAATGAAAAACTAATATAGTTATTGTCCTGACCAAAATTTATATGGTCGGGTTGCTCGCTCGGGGTGATGATTATATGCCAGAAGGTGTGGTAGGAGAATATTTTTGAGGGAAAATGGGTGGTTGATGGAAGACTATATCATCTGAGAGCTAATTGAAGAAGAGACACAGGGTAGAAAGTAACTTCTAACGAATCTGGCCGACGGAATTATCTTAACAGATGTGAAATCTGAATCAAGTGCAAATATGAAAGTGTATCCGGTAATGTAATTTCACCTGTTGTGTCTCTGAAAGAAAAATAAAGTAGATGGACACTTTTCTAGGGAGCTGCATGGTTGGGATTATCAGCTAGGTAGAAAATAGGAGAAGACCAACAAAGAAGCCTCACGGGCATCGAGGGTAGAAATGATGTTCAGCAAGTCTAGAAAACTTATGCCAACAAAAACTGCAATTGAAATAAAAAAACTAAGCAAATGCGGCAATTTTTGAATTTTAAATTTTATCCCATCTTCTTGTTTGTGTTTCCGATCAGGTCCACTATCGTTGACCTGATCGGAACCACAAATGAGATTGAAAGGCAAATAGAGTATAATTACTTCCTTAGCAATATGGATTAATTGATTGTGTTTTCTTGCCTTAGCATGCTTTCAACATTCCTTGGAGAAGATCAGATGTTTGCTATAGTATGTGAATCCCGATAATTTTCAAGCTTGCCTCTAGCTTGTTGATTCTGTATTCAAGTTGGTCGTTATCGTCTTCGAAGTTGGTAAGGAGTTCCTCATATCTTGTGAGCTCGATC
>NC_061122.1:221337047-221372913 GCF_002878395.1 Capsicum annuum | reverse complement strand
GATCGAGCTCACAAGATATGAGGAACTCCTTACCAACTTCGAAGACGATAACGACCAACTTGAATACAGAATCAACAAGCTAGAGGCAAGCTTGAAAATTATCGGGATTCACATACTACAGCAAACATCTGATCTTCTCCAAGGAATGTTGAAAGCATGCTAAGGCAAGAAAACACAATCAATTAATCCATATTGCTAAGGAAGTAATTATACTCTATTTGCCTTTCAATCTCATTTGTGGTTCCGATCAGGTCAACGACAGTGGACCTGATCGGAAACACAAACAAGAAAGCATGGGATGTAATTTAAAATTCAAAAATTTTCCGCCTTCGCTTAGATTCCTTATTTTAACTGCAATTTCTATTGGCATAAGTTTTCTAGACTTGTTGTACATCATTTCAACCCTCGATACCCGTGAGGCTTCTTTGTTGGTCTTCTCTTATTTTCTACCTAAGTGATAATCCCGACCACGCAGCTCCCTAGCAAAGTGTTCAGATGCATTATTTTTCTTTCAGAGACACAACAGATGAAATTACATTACCGGATACACTTTTATATTTGCACTTGATTCAGATCTCGCATCTGTTAAGATAATTCCACCGGCCAAATTTGTTAGAAGTTACTTTCTACCCTATGTCTCTTCTTCAATTAGGTCTCAGATGATATAGTCTTCCATCAACTACCCATTTTCCTTCGAAAGCATTCTCCTACCGCACGTTCTGGCATAAAATCATCACCCCAAGCGACAACTCAGCCATATAAATTTTGGCCAGGGTAATAAATATATTGGTTTTCCGTTCCTGTTAGATGCAACGCTAAGCTTCGAAGGCCTTCTAAGGGTTCAATGCACCCTAAAAGTTAATCCAATCGCTATTGAATCTCTTTACAATGACACAAAAACTAGATCCCTTCACAATGCTTGGCAAATAAACATGAGTAACAACCGATATTAAATCTTCGCAGGCTATCAGAACCATATTCATGGTCCCTCAGCCTTATCAGTTTGGACCTACCAAACTTAACTGTAAAATTGCAGACATCTTGTTTGAATGATCTATGACTAATTAGTAAAAACATCATTCACAAAATTAGTGCACTCTGTGTGTGTTTCCACGATAACATTATTAGTAATACATACCTCCCACATATGAAGTGGTTCCATCTACAAGCAGCTTATTCCTCCGATCCCATCTTTACTACAGCCTCTTGCGATAGTCCGTCAAAAGTTGATCAACTATCAGTACCTTATATCTAAAAAGAAGAGGCAATAAATTGATGTCACAAAAAAAACATTGTCCATCTATTGCATCAGATGTGGAGTCTGTTGCAATGGATGTGGAATCTAATGGAATACATCAAACCAGCCTTTCTGGTGATTTTATTTGTTCCAACAGTTTCTTCATATGTTGCAACATCAACAACATAAACATCAACAAAAAAACAACAACAATATTTGTTCCAACAACATCATCAACAACAAAGAAGCAACATCTTTTGTGCCAAAACCATCAACACCACCACACCACAAGTTCCAACAATGCCAACCCCACCAACAACATCAATAACCGCATCAACCATAATGAAACAAATAAAATACATACAAAAAAAATGATACTGCCAACAAGGCTTTTAAACTTCTCCCCACAGATGACTTTTTTCTCATATTGTAATAAAATTCTCAGAATGTTTATTCAATACTTACAAGTTTTTTAAATTTTTTTTAATAAATATGATATGGGTAAATAGTAATTAAATAAAAAATAGATGTAAATAACTTGCAAAGAAGAAGACGAGAATGAAAGAGCAATAATGAACCATACCTTAATATCCAAAAGGGGATCAAAATAGAAATTTAAGTCGAGGAAAGATATGAATGGGTTTAGATCCAAAAAGATCTTTATGAGAAGAGAAGAGAAAAGAGAGAAAAAAGGTTGTGACCCTAAAGAGGAGAGAGAAAAAGATGAGAGTTGAATAAAATAAACTGCAGCTAAAGGAAGAGATGAGATAATTTCTATAGATGTATGATGTACGTAGACGTGGTGGTTTTCAATATTCATTAATTAATATTCATTAATTTCATTAATAATTTGAGGGGCACGAGGAAGACTAAGACTACTGACATTGAAAATACAAGATAAAACTGCTCAATGAACTCACTTTTGAGATATCCAAGAAACATTTTTACCGTCTTTAGTAGTAAGTACTACTACTTGATATTATCTACTCGGACCAGAAGCTTCTTTCTTTAAAGTTAAAAGAGAAAAAAAGATTTTTAAACAGATATGTCATCTGTTGCAACATATATAAATATCTATTTAGAAATCTAAATAGCTCAGTCATCTGTTACAACAGATATAAATATCTATTTAAAAATCCCAACAGCTCAGTCATTTATGATAATAGATGAAAATGTTCATTTGATAATTAATAAAATCAGATGTATCATCTGTTACAACAGATATAAATATCTCTTTGAAAATTTCCAATAACTCAGTCATCTGTCACAACAGATGCAAATATCTATTTGATAATTAAATCAAATATATCTGTTGCAACATATATGTACCTATTTGAAAATTTTCAACAGCTTAGTAGTTTATTGCAACAGATTTTATTGCAATTGATTTAGGTGGAACTAGGGATGAATGAATGAGAGCGCAGGGTCAACTACAAATTCAATCGAGTCTTTGTAATTGCATGGCATTGGTATTGCATTCATCTCGACCCGAGTCATCGATCGATCACTCTGAGTTGAAATGAGTTCTGATCAACTCAATGTTAGGATAGTGATAGTACCTAAGTTGATTTAGGTGGAACTAGGGATGAATGAATGAGCTCACAGGGTCAACTAAAAATCCAATTGAGTCTTTCCAATTGCATGACGTTGGTATTGTGTTCATACTGACTCGAGTCGTCGATCGATCACTCTGAGTTGAAACGAGTTCTGATCAACTCAATGTTAGGATAGTGATAGTACCTAAGTTGATTTATGTGGAACTAGGGATGAATTAATGAGCTCGCAGGGTCAACTACAAATCCAATCGAGTCTTTTCAATTGCATGGCATTGGTGTTAAGTTCATCCCGACCCGAGTCGTCGATCGATCACTCTGAGTTGAAATGAGTTCTCATCATTTCAATGTTAGGATAGTGATAGTACCTAAGTTGATTTAGGAACTAGGGATAAATGAATGAGCTCGCAGGGTCAACTATAAATTCAATCGAGTCTTTGCAATTGCATGGCACTAGTATTGCGTTCATCTTGACTCGAGTCGTCGATCGATGATTCTAAGTTGAAATGAGTTCTCATCAACTCAATGTTAGGATAGTGATAGTACCTAAGTTGATTTAGGTGGAACTAGGGATAAATGAATGAGCTCGCAGGGTCAACTATAAATTCAATCGAGTCTTTGCAATTGGATGGCTTTGGTATTGCATTCATCCCAACCCGAGTCGTCGATCGATCACTCTGAGTTGAAATGAGTTCTCATCAACCTAATATTTTAAATACTATAACTTTTAAAATTTTTAAAATTAATTAAGATCAATTCGGACCAAATTAACGATTTCAAAACTTGTCATTCTTTTCCAAAATTACAAATCAACCCATACAAATCATCCATTTGCGCAAAAAACTTTTTATTTAAAATCTTAAGTTCTCGCTTTTCTCTCTCTCTCTCTCTCTTGGGGTGTCCTCTCCCTCTCAATTATACAAACAAAAACTACTCAACATATTGCTCAATCCTTCAAAACAGGTCGATTTTCTTCCCATTTACGACTATATATAGTTGTTTTTTTTGAGTTCATTCCCACTTGTATCCGTTGTTTTCTCTATCTTCGCATGTAACAGAGTTCGAGACGAGTTCTACATTTGTTCTTTATTCTAAAAAATAGGGCTTTTTAGTTAATGATAAAAATAAGACTTTTAGTTATATTATCTTCGAGAATGAGTTAACAATTTTGAGTTTTGATGCTAAAAAAGTAGGAAGCACCCGAGAAAACCCTAGTTTTTCTCTGAGTGTTTTGTTGACCGTCGTGGTATTGTTGGATGGTGTTTGTGGTGTGGTCGGTGGCTATTGTTGGTGGTTTTGGTATTTGTGTTTTTTGGCGGTGGTGTCAGTGGTCTTGGTGTTGGTATTGGTATTGGTGGCGTTGGTGGTGTTCTTGGTGACATTGGTTGTGGAATTGGTTATGGTGGTGGTGGTCCATCTGTTGCAACGGGTGGAGGATCTGTTGGGAGATATTAAATAGGTCTTCAAACAGATTTCCCAAATGTTCCAACTGATAGGTTATCCGTTGGAGTATTTTCTTGTAATGTGGCATAGAATAATTTATTGAAATTTCTCCACCTGTTGCAACAGGTGGAATATCTGTGAGGATATATTAAATAGGTCTTCAAACAGATTTGGGTTCCCCATCTGTTCCAACTGATGGGTTGTCCGCTGGAGTATTTTTTCTTGGTTTGTGGTAAGAATAATTTATTGAAATTTGTCTCACCCTTTTTAAAAAAATTATGCAGACATCAAATGCAATGTATTTTTTATTTTTCTTTTATTTGTAGTTAAAAGATGTCTCCCAAAAGAAAAGAAACAAAAAGTGGAGAAAGTAGATCAACTTTCGATCACCAAACAAAAAAGGCTAGAGTACAGATAGATTCGGAGGAACTTCCAGAACAATCTCAGTCAGGGAAAAATGAAGACGAGGAAAGTGATAACTCCTCCTTACCAATGGGGCATGAAATAATATCAAAATTCTAGCATGATTCTGTCAAAACCATTAGTATTGACAAGTCTCGAGTTGCGATGCCGATGAATAACCCTAATGAAGTATTTGGTGATCTTGTACTAAAATGTCAGTTGGGGAAATCTTTTAACGAACTTAGGACTGTTATGAAGAAGGAAAACATAGATGGACTTTTTAAGAAGAGCTGCTTTACACACATTCTTGAGCTGTCTGGGCCCCGGTCTCTTTGTTTCCCAATGATCATAATATATGGCCTTCTCAAGCGCGGGATCATGTATACGGTGGATAATGGAGTACCTAAGAAGGGCAGAAATAAGATGGATCAAGTCTGGATCAACTACTATGGCATGCTGGTTTGTTTTGGATTGAAAGAGTTTACCATTGTGATGGGCTTGAGATGCGATCGTCCAGAAGAACCTGCCATCAAGAAAACACCCCACAAACGGTCCAACAAACGCAAGGTAAAAAAAGATGGGTTGTTGGGCATTGTTGGACCTAGCTACAAAGTGAAGGATTTGATAGTGGATCTCAAGAATAAAGACATACCAAAGCACTACAGGGAGAAATTTGCTTAGTTTGGTTTGTCCATTCTGTTTTATTGGCAAGAGATGTTAAGAAAGTCATAGAACGTGATTTGTTGTCGCTTTTTGATGATTTTGGAAAATTCAACGATTATTCCTGGGGCTACGACAGCTACTACTTGACTATCAAATATTTACTGAAAGAGCTAAAGCCAAAGACGACCACATTATACGGCTTTTCTTGGTCTTTCATGGTAAAATTTATCACTATTTTTACTCATTCATTAATTTATATTGAATATACTTGTGACTTTTTTTTTGCTTGCTTCCTGTTTACAATTTTTAGGCTTGGTCATGTGAAGCCATTCCTCCCCTCCGAAAGCATTTCACGGGTTACCCGAATAAGGTTTCTCATCCAAGGATCCTTAGGTGGTTGGCTACAGTAGAGAGCAACAAAAATAATATTAACGAGGCTGATGTCTTTAACCCTCTGGATGATGTATTACGTCTTATTTCAACTAAAATAATTTGCCTCAAAGAAAGATATTGAAACAGATATTCCATCTGTTGCAACAGATTACCCGTCAACTGCAACTGGTGCAACAGATGGGTAATCTGTTGCAACAGACGATCCATATTTCGCAACAGATTAACCATATGTTGCTCTGTTATCTGAACCCTACTCAACAGATTACCCATCTACTATAAATTATACAACAGATGGGTATTCTGATGCAATATATTATCAATCTATTTCAACATACAGATCAACTGTTGCGGTAGCTAGATCGTTTGCTGCATAAGTTGGCTGTGTTAACATAACCCAAGCCCCATGTAACCCAACTGACTGCAAATTATTATTATATGATTTAAATTTCTCCTGTCGTTTTTTATAGGTTGTGCATCCTTAGATCGTGCCTACTATTGATGAGCTAGGGATGACTTCTTTTCTTACTCTGGGTCTTGTTGATACAAAAGAAGACCCAACGGTGGAGTTAATAAAGAAGAAATTGGATGGAGCAAAATCCATAAGAAGAGCAGTTAGGCAAGGTCAGTCTATTGATTAAGCTCTTCACGACCTAACTCAAACTGCAACTGATCCGGGTGCTTCTTCTGTGGGTGTTGCTGGTGGAGTTGTTTGTGTTGGTGGTAGCCATCCTGCTTCTACTTCTGCTGCTAGTCGTGATTATGAGCATGTTGGTGCTAAAAAAAAAATAAACATATTTGAAAATACCCCTTGCACAGGTCCTCCCTCTCACCCCTACACCGGTCTCTACCACCCTTACAATGGTCCCTCTCACCCCCCACCCTCATGTTCTCATTGAAAATACAAAGTGTGCAAGGACAGAGATGATAAATCCTCGATAATCTAGAGACTATTGCTGAAGTTGCCAAGGAGTTGAAATCCAAGAGGGATGTCATACCATCCAACGAGGTGAGGGATCCATGTACTCCTACAGTAGAGGTTAGGAGGAAGAGAAGAAAAATTAGACAAATTTTCTCCGTTCTGAAATCAGCAAAAATTGCAACTCCCCCCGTTCTAATAGTTGTTGAAGTTCAGGGGCAGCCAAAGAAGGTGGACATATTCGCGGCGCTTGGCAAAGAGAAAAAGAAAGAACTGGATGAATTCATCAAGATGAAGGTTCAAAAAGAATACACCATGCATTCATTTGCCGCCAAAGACTTCTCGAATATGACAAATATATACGTGTGGTACGAGGACAAGGTAAGTTTACTTTTAATAACCCACCCTTCCAATCTAATCCATGAAGAATAATCTACGCAGCAGATGTGTAATCTATTGCGAAAACTTGGTATTCTGTTGCAACATAATACACATCTATTGCATAAGTTGCATTGGCTAGGTAATCTATGAACTGATTCAGAGAACCCTCTGCATCGAATTCTTTCAACTATGTTTTTATTCTTTATAATTACTAACATATTTAAAAATTATCTTCTTATACCATAGTATGTTGATGAAATTCTCTGCCTCATGAGGGGCAGGAAATTAGCGTACCCGGATGCTTATGATGCTGCCGATAGGATAATGGACCTCAACTTCTACAATAATTTCAAGGATAGGTACGCTAAAATCTGTAAGATAGCTGTTCCGGTGGCCTAAGATTTAATCAGTTAGTTTCTACGTTCCAATGGGATGAAGAAGTGATTAAATATATTAGAGGGAAGAGGCCATATCCACACGGCAAGAGCTGGACCAAGGCAAAGAGAATCCTTGCAGTCATGAACGTGGATGTCACCCATTTTCTCCTTGTTAAGATACTAGTATACGAGGGAAAGATTAAGGTTTATGACTACAACTTACCTGTGTTCATCGAGAAGACGTTTTTAACCCACATGCAACCACTCTTGAAGTTGTTGCCCAAGTTGTTGACACAGAGTAAGATGATGGATCATTTGCCGGGTGAAGTCATGGCGAAGGAATCATAGGTTTTTGAAGGTCGAAATAAGAACATCTAGCTCCCAAAAAATACAACCGGTGCAGCGCGCGGGCCGTACTCGCTTGCATACATTGAGTGTTTGTTGACCGACATACAAATGACCGGTGTGTGCGGCACCGTTATGGGAAAGATGCAATAGGTATGGGCATATGGGGTATTAACTAAATGGTTGGAGCCCGAGTATAAAAGAACATGTACAAAGATAGAGACGAACATGATAACTAATTTTCATTTCAAGCCAATTCACTATACATATAGGGGCAGTAATTTTTATGTCTGGAAAAGTTGAATTTTTATGATACAACAGATTTTATATCTGTCGTAACAAATATAGTACCTATTATGACAAATTGATTATCTGTTAGAATAGGTTGGTCATCTGTTGCATTTGCAGATGTTCCCCGTCTGTCTGTCGCAACAGATTTACGATCTGTTACAACATATAGCTTATCTGTTGCAACTGATCAGTAATCTGTTAGAGAAAATAAAAAAAGTAGGAAGACGTGTTATATAATTTCCAGCAAATGACCTACGTGTTGCATCTCATGTTGCAACATATGTCTAAATCTGTCTGATAAGATATGTCGTCTATTGCAGCAGATGTATTATCTGTTGCGATATTTGAATCTAGTACTCCATTTCAATTAACATGTTCAAAACTCAGAATTAATTATATTCATATACAGAATAAAATAAATCAAAGCCTTCAGAAATTACATGAATAACTCAACAAATAAATGAAATGTAAAAAAAATTATTATGAGTACAAACGATCTACTCTACAAATAAATCAAGAAGTTAAACCAAGGAGGATAGGTTATTACATTAACGGACTCAAGCTATAAAGATCTAATCAATATGGACAAGTTGTTCTTCATCCAGTGCTATGGAATTTGGCTTTGGTCATCGTGGATCTTTAACGTTGGTTGCGTACGGCTTCTGAGCTTTCGCTTCTCCATATTTTCATAAAAGAGCAGCATATCTTTTGCGGAGTAATTTGGCATCAATTCCATCATTTGGTACTTGTAATCCATCGCTCAAATACTCGGCATAGGTGGCAACAAAAAGACTGCAATCCCTGTGTTATAAGAAAATAGATAATCCATAACTTGCAGTTCATGCAAGCGTTGTGAAATTTGTAAAATGAAACTAAATCATGACACTTAAACTTACAGGCTACCAATGGTTTGTTGAGTAATTCTGTCAACATATTGTACCTCAAATAGATTAGCCATTTTATCCCGGTATGCTTCAATCGTCGACCAATCGGTACGAACCTTTTGATCCAAAAATCCACTCATATAAAGGTAAGTAGGCAATAGTTTGGCCTGCTTTTGTATCTCATACGATGGCCCGAAACATCTTCTTCGCGACATCGAGTCATAAAATCGGATGTGCCCCTCTTTTAGAACGACGATAGCCAACACTCAATGGAATTCATCACCATAATTGATTAGGATGTACACTTCGTCGAAAAAATGCCAAGGTAAGCCAGCCGGAATGCTAAAACCTTTGATGATGTTGATTAAGCATTTCTCATTTCGGGAAACTTTCGGCTGCTGTTGACAATACCTATCGTAGGCATTATTGATGTAAACTTTGTACAAACAATTGCCTGTTGTGTATTTGTATTGTTCTTGTGTTTGCAACTTGGCCTTCTTTAGGAGGTAGTAAAAAATGACATCGATGTACTGCACATATTATCAAACGTTTTGAATTACGTGATGAAAAAATTAATACGCAGATACAATTAAATAAAGTATTAATTAATAGTAATATGTATGGCCTTTAAACCTCATCATTCCAGTAAGTTTGGGGTTGTGACATCAAATAGAACCAATTCTTCGTTCCGGGATGTGCAACAACAAAGTCGAACATATCAAAACCAAGACTCAGTTTGTTCACTTTGTAGCGCTCGCCATTTTGTTTTCTACATGATGATTTATATGTGTTAACGTCAGGTTCTTACAACAAGAATTGTATAAACCAATATCCATAAAATTGATTTATGTACCTGCCGGCATGATGCTTTAACAACCCATCGATAATCCATTCTGAATAGTCGTTGATCAACTGTGTTAATTTTTTTGAAACCTCGTCTGAGATGTTGAACCCTTCAAATGGGTAATTCTTCCATTCTCCCAAACTGACAGGCTCCACTTTTTCTTCATCTTTGGAAGCAGTTGATGGATTATCAACTGTCATATTATGCTCTTCGGCAGTAGCTGTGACATCCACTTGGAAAGTCAGAATTTTCAATGCTAAGTAGAGATATATGATCATTTGTTGCAACAGATGAGTCTTATGTTGCATCATATGGATTATATGTTGGGATAAATTTGAACAGGTAAATCAGAGCAGTACGATAATTTTGAACAAATGATCCATCTGTTGCAACATAAGACTCATCTGTTGAAACAGATAATGAATCTGATGCAACAAGTTAGACAACAGTTGCAACAGATGTATACATCTGTTTGATAATTTTCAGCAGATGTATCATCTGTTGAAATAGATATATGCTTGTTTATTTTTTGGAATAGATGATGTACATTCACCATCTTCAGCTCATGCTGCTCTTCTGTTGCCTTTGCACACTGAACATCGGTGTAAGACAAAGACAGAGGCATTGTAATCTTGCTTTTTTGATGATTGATGATGCCTTGAAAGTGTCTTTCCTTCTCCTCTTAGCCGCCTTGATCTCTAGTGGAGTGTCTGGATATGAATCCCTCTTTGATGGAATGACACCCCTCTTAGATGTCATTTTCTTTACAGAAGCAGTTAGTGCATTAATAGCATTAATCACTCCATCATATTTTGTCTTCCAGTCTTGACATTTTCATGAAGAAAATTTGCTAGATGCGGCAAAATCTGAAGAAAAATCTGTACAACCATTATGATCATAATCATAATGGCTTGTTGTTTCAAAAACTGTAAGAGGAGCATCATTAGCCCTACCCACCAAAATTATTTTTCTTGTGATGGCTGTTGCTCCAAATAATTCTATTTTTATTTCATCAATGACCTTAGGGTCCGATAAAGTTTGCACAGACCATAAAGTAAGAAAAAATAGCATCTTCAACTCTCAGTTGATCGGAACAAGCCACAGATGGACAATCTAAAATAAATCGGTACATATATTAAGAATAATGATGAAATTATTTAATCATTAATTAAAACAAAAACTTGATTAGAATTGGACTTACTGCTTCCTTGGGGGGATTGAAAAGATCAAGAAATTTTGCATTTTTATCGGTTTTGGCTGACAACCATCTCAGAATTCTTGGACAGAAAACTTCTTCCTGGTAGTTCACTTGTTGTCTCAAATAAGGAATGACTTCAAATGCCCAAGCCTATAACATAACGCCAATAAATCAAAAGCATTATTGAATAAAAAATGAAGAATCATATCATGATAAAAGAAATATTTACCATGAAGGCCCATGGAAAATCATATAAGTTGATTGTATTTGGCGTTAACGGAGTCAACAACTATTCAATAGCTGTTAAATGCCTCAAGATCCTCAGAGAGATTTATTAAACCGAGGTTTATGTTGTTATTAACGTCTCTCACCCAAAAAACATTATGTACAAACAAAATCAAGCACAATGATTGCTTGTGCTTTTTTGAAAGTCCTTTACCTTTCAACGCTTCAATTAGATTTTTGTTTTTGAGGCTTGGACCAACAATGGACACCAGGTCATCAGATCATTTTAGTCCGATAACTATGACAAACTCCTCCTAACCAAAACAAACAGGCATGCCACAGTAATTTATCCATACCTCATCCATCTTATCTTTGTTTTCATACATAAACCTGCGCTTGAGAAGATCATATACCATTTTTATCTGGAAATGAGCATTGTTATCCTCCGTCAAATCAAGATATTTCCTAAAGCAGCTTTCCCTGAAATAAGAATCCAATTTTTGTTCTCGGAGTATTTTTCTGAAGGCGTCGAAAGATTTTTCCATGACTGACTTAACCACTAGATCACTCGTTATATCTGTGGCACTATCATACTGTATTCTCACAGGATAATGATTAATGCTGAAGGTTTTGACCAACTCTTCGACAAAAGGGCTATTAGCATTTGGATTATCTTTTTTGAAAGATTCCTCCCCCCGTGTTCAATATCTTCTGCTCCTGATTGAGATAACGCTTGTAAAGCAAACTTATAAAGTGGTGGATGTAGCTGAGCTGCTGCACTTGTTCCTTTACTTAGAATTAATTCGATTTCTTTTCTTTTGGAAGCCATGCTATCTTAAATTAACAGGAACATAACATAGATTATAATTGATTAATGCATAACAATAATTTAACAGTTCCAACAGACAAGTAATCTGTTGCACCAGGTATGTAATCTGTTGCAACATATAACCGACCTATTACAACGGATGAGTAATCTGTGGGAACCATAAAAACAACACTATCTGTTGCTCCTGGTATTTTATCTGATGCAAAACATAACTGATCCATTGAAACGGATGAGTAATCCATTGGAAACCATAAAAATAGATCATTAATCTGTTGCACCAGGTATTTTATCTTTTGCAACATAAAAATGACCTGTTGCAATGGATGAGAAAACCATTGGAAAGAATAAAAATGGATCACTAATCTGTTGCACCAGGTATGTTATCTGTTGCAATAGATAACCGACCTATTGCAACGGGTGAGAAATTGCTGGAAAGAATAAAAACAATACTAATCTGTTGTAAAATAAAGAGTAAATCGTTGGAAAGAATAAAAATAGATTACTAATCAGTTATCTGTTGAATCAATATTGTTTAGATTTCTTCCAAACAGAAGAGTCGTCTGTTGCAACAGATAAATGATCTGTTAGATTGTTCACCTGTTGCATCAGATTTTCATAGTTACATCAGATTTTTAATCTGTTACATTAGATTTTCATCTGTTACATCATATGTTTCATCTATAACATCAGATGTTTCAACTGTTGCAATACCATTTCTACCAAGACAAACAACAAATCAACCCAGCAACACCAACATATCTCACACACAAACTAAGAACATCAACTATGACCAAAAATCACCAATAAATTTGAATCAACAATACGACAATGAGAAGAAGAAATGCAGAAATGTCAGAAATTAGGGTTTTATTCAGTCCATATTTCAATACCAGAAGAGTAGTTGGCTGAAGTTCCTCTATTTCTTCATAATTTTTTACCTATGAAAAAAGAAATGGGAGGATGAAGAACTCGAAGTTTTTGTCGCCGGAGAAGTATTCACGTCGATTGACGGTTGAAAGTCAAAAAGGAACTCGCCCGACTATTTGTTGTCGGAGGTTAAAGAAAGAAATTTAGCAGAACTGTTACTTGGGAGAGAGTTGAGAGAAGCTGGAGAGAGAGAGTAGTTGATTTGGATTGAAGAGGGGTGTGGGTTGGGTTGATTTGTATTTTTGAAAAGATTAGAAAGTTTTGAAAATATTAATCAAGTGCACAATTAACTTAATCAAGTTTTGTAATGATGTTTGACCCTATCTGTTGGTCAATGTCACCAATCTTTCATTCAAGACTTAAAACACATCTTTCCTTTAATTTTCTCATGTTACATAATTCTATTGAAACGGATATTTAGAATAGACATATTCATCTCCTCTATAACATAGAAGTTTATTCATCTTTGCATTACACTAAATGAATATATGTAGAATTAATTCTACAATCCCCTACGAATGCAAAGATAAAGAGTAGGAATAAATTATGGTCAAAAGAAAGAATCATGTACTTAAGTGTCAATATCTTTCGATTTGAATTGACACGCGTAATGATATGAGGCAACAACAAATATCCATGAAGTGAAGTACTCTTGAACTAGATGGACATAAGTTGAGACCCCCACAATTTATACCATGTTACACCTAATGTTTGCCCTCTACGACTAGGTTTATTTTTGAGTTTCTTCGATTTTTGAATAAAATTACAACATTTATTTTATCTGAATAATTTTTTTTTTAAAGTATTTATTTGGGTAAATTTGTCATTTAAGTAGCGATCATATATTATCGTATTCAATTATACAAAATTTTATAATTTTGTTACTTAAATATTTATTTTACAAAATATCGGATTTTAATCACGGCTTATATTGAAAATAAATTCAAATGATTAAAATTTTGATTTTTATATAATTTATTATCAAAATAATTTATTTGGATATATATTTGTTTGATTTTATTAAATCAAGAAACTCAATATTAAACAAGGTATTAATTCGTATCGAATTTCAATTCAATTTAACCAATCTATTTAAATTTGACCATAATTGAAACTAAATTGGCCACAATTGCAATTCTATTGGCTAATAAACTTTTAATTTGGTCAAAATTCAAATAGAATAGGGTAGACCATAATTGGAATTATTTTTATAACCTTTAGTCTGACCGAGATTATTTTTTCTAAACAATTCCGAAGACTACCAATTTTCTAATTTAATTAGGTTAGTTTAACCCCAATTAAATTTAATTGGGGTTATTAAATAACCCTAATTAAAACCCAATACCTAGTAGCCCATGCCAATTTAATAACCAACAACCATCAGCCCAACAACCCAAATAATGGCCCGGCCCAACATCTTTCTCCTTCTCCTGTGTGTACAACATCACCAGCCACAACAACAATACATATACTAACTTCAAACCACGATAACAACTTTCAATAAACAGCGACAACATCAGCAAAATCGGACTCGATTCCCATCGTTCTCGACCCGAATCCGTCAACCCGCAACTAATCCATCTTTTTTCTCTTTATAACACGTCTCACGCACCAGTGGGACGAGCAAAAGACCCAAAAACCTTCTATAAATAAGCTAGGTGTCACCCCCAACATCCAAACTTTGCAAATTTCGGGATAACTTGTATGAATTCATACATATTTGGAAAATTTTCATTGGTTCTTGAGGAAATTATCCATTTCCCCCAATTGTTATTGGCTATTCTTTTTGAAATCAATTCAAGAAAATCCAAATGGGGGTACAATCGGTTACTACCCTCATCATTTGAATTTTAAATTCCCCCAAAAAAGAATCCCAAAAATACCCCTCAATGATCCTCTATATAAGCTCTCCTTAGAGCTGAAAAAAAGGATTTTGGATTTCAGAAAACTAAGAGTTAAAGGAAAAAAAGATATATTGGTTTTAAAATATTGGTTCGAAAAAAGGTTAAAGAGGGGACTCTTACGAAGAATACTCTCTTCATACCAAAATATACATATTCTTAAAAAAAATAATTTTGCATCCAAATTTGTCGAAGTAGCCATGAGGTTTCTTTTTTCGGTGGTCGAGATCCTGTCATCAGTTTGTCGTCCTACTGCCCTGATAAAGGTAAATATACCTTTTCCCGTTTGATGTTATCAGTATAGTTCTTCTTCGTCCCTCTTCTCTGTGGCTGTGTGGTTGTTTGAACGTTGAAAGTGAAGTTTGTTTGAATGGTTGGTTGTAGAGACTGCTGTATGTTTATAATTGTAGTGATGCTATGATTATTCACTGTAGAGGCTCCAAATGCCATGAGTTTTGAATGATGAAAGTGAGGTCTGTAGAATAGTTGGGATAATTCTTTCTTGAATGTCTAATTTTTGAGGTTCATCTCTGTTTGTTTTGGCTATTTTTATTAAAATTTGCGACTTCGTGTTGATTAGACATGGTTTGATTTTGTTCACAAGCCTAAAGTTAGAATCTTTGTAAGAGCGTAATCGAGAAAATAGCATCCTGTTTTTGTTCTCATGTTCAATAATGCAGAAAGTTCCTTTTTTCTCGCATATGAATGATATTAATATCTATGGTATAATTAAATTTGGTCATCATTTGCTGTTTCGATGTTCAAAACTCATGTAGTTTGCAGATTCTTCTTGAACCTAGTTTGCGTCATCTTCATCCTAATGTTTCAAGTCTTTGCTTCTTATCATCATCACATTTTCGGCTATGCTTGTGGAAAGTATAGTCCTGTCGATGCTGCTTTGTTGTAATTCAAGACTATTAATTGGTCGTGTTGATTTAAATATAGTGTGTTGGAGTTCTTTTATTCATCATACGGTTAAGTGATCTACTTGTATAAATTATTTTTGTTTCTTCCTCCCCTTTCCCTATTATTGTTTATCTGGCTGAGCTTTTGTTAAATCGTAGTTGCAATTTACTAAGTCTGATAAGTTGAGATTCTCATAGTTTAATATCTTCTTTGGTTGCAGTTTGTTCGGGTTCTTAACTTTATTCTTTCCTTTGCCTATTTATTAAGTCTTTTTTTCGTTCAGTTTATGTCTTTATGTTACCAAAGCTCTGCAACCTTAAAATATATTTTGTTAACTTAGTTTAGCCAAAGTTATGCAAATTGCCTATTTTATCTTATCCTCTTGGTTTCTTTAGAAATCATTGGTTGATATAAGTTTCTCTTCAATTTTTGCTAGCAGTTGTCTTCTCTATATCTATGTGTTTAGTCGCCAATTTAAGACATATTAATTACTGTGATTTTATTTTGCATGTGGATACGTTCGAGTCCTACATGGACTCTTTTCCCTTTGCATGTCTATTGTGGACCATTGAGACCCAATAACTTTGAGTCGATTTCAAAAGATTAAGTCCAAAAGTTCGTCTCTTGGTGTATGGATACGAGAAGACGGAAGAAGAAGAAATAGGCTAAAATCTTATCTCTGAAGCGGCAAAAGAGACTTGAAAGTCTCACTTTTTATTTATTCATTGTTGCCTTCATTTATTTATTTTTATTCATTCAGTTATTTATTTATTTATTTATTTGGGCCTCGAAGGCAAAGTTGTAAATTTAATATAGGTGGGGCAAGACTCGAGCCAAAGGCTCAGAAAACTAGATTAGGACAGGTGAAATGGGTCGAAAGACTAGGACAAGTTTCGTTGATTTGGGCCCAATGACCTAAATCTTTTACTTTCTCCCCCCTTTTCCCTTTTATGTGTTTATTTGCTTAGTCGTTTTATTTAGACTTAGTTAAAATCCCTACTAAGTCTCCTAAATCCATTTTTACACAAGTCGTTTTCTAAAATAAATCATTTTTCAATAAATTAATCTTTTTTTTGAAGTTAATCAAAAGATGTTTTCAAACAGTCCGGATAACCGCAAGTTAGCGGACGTTTTAGGTGCCTAACACCTTCCTAAAATGTTAATAGGAACCGCTTATTCAGAATCTCTAACTTAAACAATTTCCCATTTTGAATCGTTTAAAGTATCTTATAAAAGTTTCTTAATTCTTTTTCAAAATTAAGTGGCGAATCTAAAAAGTCAAAATTTCTTTGCAAAACATATCATATCCTTGATTTTAAGTAACCTCCACGATACTACAAAGTGTTTTTATGGTCATGCACACAAACCTTGGGTCTCATGAGTGCTATAGAAAGACAACCCAAGTCTTTCATAAGAAGGTGACCAACCTTGTACACTCACGTAGGTGATCAATCAAGTCTATCTAATACACCACCTTAAGGCTATGGATCATTAAGAGTAAAAATAAGCTCAACCTTCTAATACATTACCTCACGCCATAGGGGTAGGATATGTAATAATTATTGAAGGCCTATATGACTTCGTTTGATCTCAAATGGGTATCCACTCTATTACCTCAATTCATGGGCTTTAGCCTCATCCCCTCGATGATTGAAGGACCATTTTCCTTGTCAAACCCTTGGTCATAGGATCCGCCAAAATTCTTTCGGACCTTATATATTTCAAAGAGATAACACTATGTTTCAATAATTTTTTAACTGCACCATGTCTAATGCGAATATGTCTCTTTTTTCATTGTATACACTATTTTTAGCAATCTTAATTGCCGTCTGTGAGTCACAATGTAAAGAGACTGGTGACACTTATCTTCCTCGGAAAGGCACATCTGCCAAAAGGTTTCTCAGCCACCCAGCTTCTTGCTCTGCCAACTTGAGAGCAATGAATTCAAATTCCATGGTAGAACGTGCTATACAAGTCTGCTTTAAAGACTTTCATAAAATAGCACCTGCACTTAAAGTAAACACATAGCCATTGATAGAGCTAACTTTATCATTGTTAGTCACCCAATTTGCATCACAAAAACCTTCTAAAACATCATGAAATTTATTAAAATACAACACCAAACTATAGTATCTCTCAGATACCTTAACAAGCGATGAAGAGCATTTTAGTGTTCACTACTGGAATTATGAGTACATCTACTCAATCTACTAACAACATAAGCTATATTAGGCCAAGTATAGTTCATGAAAAACATTACGCTCCCAATTATTTTAGCATATTTAGTTTGAGAAACGCTAAAATCTTTTTTCTTGAAGTGTATTCTAGGATCACAAGGAGTTCTCACTGAAACTACATCAAAACAATCAAACCTTTTCAACATCTTTACAATATAATGAGATTGACACAAAGAGAATCCACTAACAGGTCTTTTGATTTTAATCCATAAAATCACATCAACTTCTTCAAGATATTTTATTTCAAATTTAGAAAATAAAAGTTTCTTAGTCTCCTTTACAACATTCACATTAGGGCCAAAGATTAACATGTCATCCACATATAAATATATAATCACACAATCTGATCCTATATTTTAGAATAAACACAGATATCAGATGAACTAACAACAAAACGAATATCCATTAGTGTGAAATTAAAATTTTCATACCACTGCTTAGGTGCCTGTTTTAGTCCATATAAGGACTTTCTCAATTTGCATACTTTATCCTCTTGTTCTAGGACCACAAAATCCTCAGGTTGAGTCATATAGAAGTATTATTTTATACATCACTAGGTATATCACTGTTTCAAAGAAAAAACATGCTCAAAATATTCTGCATATCTAGATTCACAAATAGAATAATCATTTAATGACATAAATCAATATGCAATATTATTTTAAGCATGATCAATAAAGACAGTGTCAAAAGTCTTAGAGTCTACATTTACCTGTCTAAAATCAGGTAAATCAACCTTAGTCAAACACCCCCACACTTTCAAAAATTTCAAGTTAGGGGCAAGCCATTTTCATTATTCATATGAGGTCTTGTCTAACTTTTTATGAGGGACTCTATTAAGAATATAGCATGCTGAAAAGGCAACTTTCTCCCACATATAGTCAGGTAGATCCGAGCTTAAAAGCATAGAATCCATCATTCCTTATGAATTTTATTCTTTCATTCGGCTACACCATTTTGTTGGGGAGTATAGGGAGCAACAAACTCATGAATAATAACATTTTTCTCACAAACATTTTCTAGAGTTTTAGTGCTATATTCACCACCCCTATCAAATCCAATTCTCTTATTTTTTCTGTCTAATTGATTTTGTACTTCTACTATGAATTTTAAAAATATGTCTTCAACCTTTATGTCCAACACCCAGTCAATCTTGTTAGCTACTGGATTCGTCTGGATAACTACTACAACAATCACTTCATCACCCTTAGCAAAATAAACTTGGACATTATTTTGTCCTCCCTATTTTGAGTTTTGCAAACTATCCCATATTTCTTTAGCAGATTTGTAAGTAACAAATAAATCAAATAAAGTGTTAGTCATATGACTTAATAAATGTCCTCTAGCATTTTTGGTATCATTTTAAACTTTTTTTTAGCAAATTCATCAACAATCACAACAGTGTTAGAATCAGTAATAATGTTACAACCATCATTAAACAAAAGATGATCAACTTCTAATTGTTCTAAGAAAATCAGAAGTTCTTGTGACTAATGTAAAATTTTTTTCGTCCAATGGCTCAAGTTTTAACAAAAAAAATTTATTCAAAGAAATAGTCATTTAGCAATATTGTATGTAAGGAAATCACTTTCAAATTGTTGGAAAAAATGCTACAATCTTGATATTAGAACTAAAATTATTAATAATAAGAGAATAGTTACAAATACTGCATCGTGGCAAGCCACTGCCTTAAAAGCGATTTTGATCGGACTCCGGTGCAAATCCTTCTAGCCGGTCGCTCCCCAAGGTTCTACAACTACTTCCAAACACGTGTCCTCGTGGCTGGAAGTTTGGTGGTTGTCCAAACCAATTGTCCAAAATAATTCAAGAGGAAGAGGAAAAGAGGAAGATGTTTTCTTTCTTTTTTGTTGTGTTTTTATCTTCTCCAAATGCACCCTTTATATAGGATTTGAAAGTGGAGTTGCAATAATGAGACTTAATGGTATTAAAGAATTACATGTTACATAATTCTATTGGAACGGATATTTAGAATAGATATATGCATCTCCGTTGTAACGTAGAAGTTTATTCATCTTTGCATTACACTAAATGAATAAATGTAGAATTAATTTCACAAAAAGATGCACATTATCGAAGATTATTTGTAAAAAAATTAAGAATTAATTCTTTGCTTTTAATGTTTCTCCTTGGTAATGTGCTTATATTCTAAAATTCTGAATCTGTTTTCGATTATAACGTCTCATGCCTAAGTTAAAGATATATTCAAAGTAGTGAAATCTCAGCAAATGGGCTATCTCAGGAATAAGCAATTTATTATTACAATAATCATATTATAATAATGTTTCACCTACACAAAAGATAATCAATCCAGTTCATTTGAATATATATTTAACACTAGATATCTATGGCCCGTGTTTGCTCAAACGGCCTAGTATAAATTATTTTTTGACCTCAATTTATGTGATACAAATAAAATTTTGATAATTAATTATATTTTTAGATATTTTAATTCGTTAACGATTATAGTTTTTAATATTTTTTATGTAATTTTCAAATAATATGTTACTTTCCTTGTTCAAATTTTTGTGACATTGATTGTCAATTATGTTTTTTTAAATAATTTAAATTCTAAATTATCCTGATTTATGATATTTTTTCTTCTATTCTACTAATTAAAAGTGAAAAAGTAAAATTATTATAAAAAGTACCTGTTAAAAAAAATTAAGTGGGCCCATATAAGACGTCAAGTTAATTTAAATGATCAAGAGTTAACATTTTTTTTATTAAATATTATTAATTTTATAATACTTAGATGACTTAAATAATTAATTATGGATGATATAGTAAAATCACGATTGAATCAGCTGAAACAGTCATATCATTAATGTCTATTTTACTTTATTTATTAAATATTATCATTTTCTAATACATAAATAACTTATAATAATTAATTAAGGGTGATATAGTAAAATTACGGTTAAAGCAACTAAAGAAGACATGTCGACCATGAGCAGCCTACTTCAGTTGCTTCATTGTCACTTATTATATAGAAGAATTACTTTAAAAAATAACTGTGAAAAAAATTTAAGAGGGTCTCATATAAATCGTCAATTCAATTTAAAACATAAAGAGTTAATTTTCATTTTATGTCTATTTTATTTTTTATTAAATATTATTAACTTCTTAATACTTGGATAACTTATAATAATTAATTAAGGGTCATGCAATAAAATTATAGTTGAAGCAGCTGAACAGACATGTCATAAATTTCTATTTTATTTTTTCTAATTAAATATTATTAATTTTCTAATATGTAAATAACTTATAATATTTAATTAGAAATATAATAATTCATTAGGGTGAAATAGTAAAATTACGGTTGAAGCAGCTGAATCAGAGATGTCATAAATATTTACTTTATTTTTTATTAAATATTATTAATTTTTTAATACATAGATAACTTATATTAATTAATTAGGGGTTGTGGACACTAAAATTTTATTAAATTTAAATCCGTACGAAATTCGAATTATATTAAATTCAAAATATATTAGTCCCAAATAAATATTGCGGATTAATATAATTGAATTAATTATTTAAGTCCAAACATGTATGGATTTAAATAAGGTCCAATATTTATTGGGTTAGTCCATTAATTTGAGCTACAAATAATGAGCCCACTTTACTAAGCCCAAGATATTATCATATTCTAGAGGCCCAAATAAGCAGCACGTGTCAAATAACGTGGCATGCCAAGTCAAGGGAATGAGCCAATAAGACCATGCTATATGTCAAAATGATGTAGCAGGCCCAATAAAATCAAAGCCCATAAAAGGTCTCATGTCACTCAAATCTGATTGTTCAAAGGAAGTCCATCTTCATCATGACTCTTTACTTTCCACAACTATAAATAGGGGTCTCATAATTCAAAAAAGACACCCCAGAACTCTAACAAGTAGCAAGAGAAAGCTAGTGGATCAAATGCAATAATTTCTCTACAAAGCTCAAGCATTCAAATCAAGTTCATCAAGACTCAAAATCAAGACCGCAATATTCAAGAACAAGCTCAAAAGCCCTTGAATTCAAGCACAAATCAAGATCAAGTTCCTCAAATCAATAAATCAAGTTCAAATTCAAGTTCAAACTTTAAGCCCTTGAATTTATATTTGAAAAGGCGAATCAGAGGATTCATAGAGATTGTAACACTAATATATTGAAATCAATAAATTGATTGTTGCAATAGTTTCTTGTCTCGAATCAATTATTTTTTGGTCTCGAAAATTTTATTTTCCAACAAATTTTGGCATGCCCAGTGGGACAGTCTCTGCCTATCATCTCAACTTTACCAACTGCAAAGTTCAATAACACTGAAATGACTTTCAAGAAGGTAGACTCTCAATCAACTGCTTCCAAGGCTGTTGATTCAAAATTCTCTGCTGAAGTATAAAACATCCTTGGTGTTACTTTTGGAAGCTTAGGAGATGTCACAAGGAGCAAGGTAGACTTGCTAGGACAACAAACACATCCAGTGTCGTCCGCACCAACTCCAATTTTTGGATCTTCAACCCCAAAAGGAACGAAGACCAAAGCAAGTGCTTTGGAAGGAGAAAACAGTGTGGCGGAATCGCTTAAGAAGACTCTATCTCTACTTGAGCATTTCGGTTCCAAATACTCTGGCGTAAAGAGCGATGGTCATTCAAGCAACTCATTATCTCCGACTACATTGCATAAGTTGAGTACTTCAAAGATCAACTTGTGCAATGATCTGTGCTACTCTCCAATATCTCCAGTGATTATGCAAGCAATGGTGAATTATGCCTCGTCTATGGAGGAACAACTTGCGAATCTAGCAAAGGCAATTGAGGGCCTAACCAAATATGTTCAGAATCAAGATAATCGGATTGATAAGATAGTGGATAAGGTGGAAGGCTTGATACACAGAGAGTCTAGCCATGCACCTAGAAAATCTCCAAAGGCTCACGAAATAGAAAATCCAGTGAAACAAACACCACAACTAAAGAGGTACAAGTTTCTTCTGAGGGGATAATCCCAATTGAGCAATTAAAGGAATTCATTGAAGGGGCCCTCAAAGACAAGTATGATATTGTCGCCAAGTCTTCCCTTGCTTACAATATAGAGTTGAACATGTCTTCTGCTGGAAAGGGAGAAACACCTATCCATGATCCTCGAAGGGGAAAGAATAAGTAGGAACCCAAAAGATGGGGTAAGTTTGTCCCTAAAAATGACAAAAAGGAGTCCATAAATTTTGATGTGTCTCTTGTGAAGGTCACCACGAAGGTAAGTAAGAACCAAAGTGTGAAGACGACTTCTGGAGCACGTACAAATCAGAAAACTTTGAAGGAGATAAAAGAAAAGAAATATCCCTTTCTTGATTCTGATATTGCTGAGATTTTCAATGAACTTCTTACACATAAGCTCATTAAACTCCCATAGATTAAGCGACCCAACGAAGCCGGAAGGACCAATGACCCTAATTATTGAAAATATCACAGGCTTGTGAGTCACCCTCTGGAAAAGTGCTTTGTCTTTAAAAACAAAGTCATGCAACTGGTAAATGAGAAGAAGATCTTCTTTGATGATGAAACGGTCAGTTCTCATCAAATCTCTATCACTTTTGGCTCGCTCGATCCAATCCAAATATGTGTCAAAGAGCATAATGAGAAAATATTAGAGCCTGACAGGTCTTCAATTGATGAAGACGATTATGAAAGTTGGACTCTGGTGACCAGGCACAGACGCAGGAGGATAAGTCTATGAAAGAAGTCATTCAAGCAGCCAACCAGAAGAAGAATAGTGAAGAAACCAAGGAAACAGAAGCTGGTTGAATTTCCAAAAAGGGCGAGCATTACAGAGATTCACCTCCAAAAACCACGCCAGTAACATTGGGGGAATTATTACCAAATTGGTTTCATGTGAAGACTGCTCGAGTCAACCTTGAGGCATCTTGTTATAATACTACCAAAAAGGGGGCAAAGGGTGAGAATCTACCCATGAAAGTTCCTTTATCTTCTGAAAAGCTTGCTGAAACTCTTGGAGAAGAGGCATATGTATGTGATACAAAAATAACATTTAAAAATGATGATCTTCTGCTTGGAGGATCCCTACAAAATCGTCCCTTGTATAGGGCAGGACAAGTTCTAGGAAAAAGGGTAAATAAAATCTTAATTGATGAGGGACCCGGAGTTAACATCCTGCCTATTCGTACAATGAAGAAAGTTGGTATCGCTAACGAAGAACTGGCCAAAAGCCATATAATGATCCAAGTCTTCAACCAATGGGGCCAGAGATCCATGAGGACTGTCAAGTTGGGAATTTGTATGGATGATTTTCAACTAAATGCATTGATGCATGTGATCGATGCGAAAACTTCATATAATATATTACTTGGTAGGCCTTGGGTATACGAGAACAAAATTATCTCGTCCTCTAACTATCAATGCTTGAAGTACCTTGAAGGCGGAGTGAGAAAAAAGATAGTTGCCGATGACAAGCCATTCACTAAAGCTGAGTCACACTTTGCCGATGCAAAATTCTACTTAATGAATTATGTTGTGAGTGAGAAAAGGGTTGAAGATATCACTAAGACCAAGTGTGATGATCTTGAATCTAAGAAGGCCGCGGTGACTATCGACAAAGTCGCCACCAAGAAGCCCTTCTTCACTTCGAATAAAGAAAGCGTTGCACCTATGAAAAAGAAGGCAACTCCCATTTTTCGATACGTACCAAAGGTAAAGAAAGAGGAAGGTCACCCATCTGATGCCCAATATAATGTGCTAAAAGGGCTAACTTTACCTATCAGGAGGATTGACGCAATAAATTCGTCCTCAAGACTATTTGGAGAGTCTGTGGCTCAAAATTCGCCACAAGATATGACACTCCCTACGAAGCGTACAAAGGATGGCTTTGACCCAAATGCATACAAGCTATTTGTAAAGGTTAGATACTATCCTAATGATCCATCAAGGTTGGGCAAACTTCCATCGGAGGGTACAACCAGGTAAGCACGTAAAGGCCTAGGATACACGTAACCACGTCTAATTCGCATCTCCATAAGAAGGACAGTCAGTAATTACATCACCGTGGAAGAAAAATCCACTGCTGTTAATAAAAGACCCTTAATATTTGATCAACTTGGAAAATCAACCACAAGAACTTCTGTGTTTGGAAGGTTGGGTCCTCTAAATAAGAAGAAAAATAACAAGTGTCGGAGAAGTCATCAAAGTAAAACAATGCACTCTTCGCCTAAGATCCAGAAGGATTTCCATAGTTTGATTCCTTCTAGAATGAGGCGGCAGACGGAACTGGTAGTTTCATGCAACGAGGTACTATAAGAAAAGGCTCATATTGTGGTTTATACTAAGTAATGAAAGGAAGATGAAGAGAGTGATGGCTCCTTATATCATATTATGACCCAAAATGAGAAAGACGTCTCATCTCAAATAAAGGTTGATGAAGAAATATAAAATGCTTTCTGGTGTTATCATATATCTATCAATGACAATGATCCTCAAAAGGAGGAAGATGCTGGAGATGCTCCATCGCAACTTGAAGAAGGAGGAAAGGCCACAATAAATCCCTTGAAGGAAGTTAATCTTGGAACCGATGAAGACCTAAGACCAACCTACCTAAGTGCGTTTCTAGAAGTGGAGGAGGAAATCGCTTATATAGACATACTCAAAGAATATATGGATATCTTCTCTTGGAGCTATAAGGAAATGTCTGGCTTAGATCCAAAGTAGTAGTCCATCAGTTGGCGGTCAAGAATAGTGCTCGTCCTGTTAAGCAAGCCCAAACGTGCTTTAGGCCAGAGTTGGTTCCGTTGATTGAAAATAAAGTTAACAAACTCATTGAAGCTGGCTTTATTCGTAAAGTCAAATATCCTACATGGATTTCAAGTATTGTTCCAGTACGGAAGAAGAATGGCCAAATTTGAGTTTGTGTCGACTTTTGGGATCTCAACAATGCTTGCCCTAAGGAAGACTTTCCAATCCCCATACCAGATTTGATGATTGATGCCACCACTGGTTATGAGGCAACGTCCTTCATTGATGGTTCATCCGGCTGCAGTCAAATCCACATGGCACCAAAGGATGAAGAACTCACTACATTTTGCATGCCCAAAGGTATTTATTGCTATAAGGTAATGCCTTTTGGTTTGAAAAACGCTGACGCCACTTATCAAAGGGCTATGTAGAACATCTTTGACGGCCTGCTCTATAAAAATGTTGAATGCTACGTGGATGATCTAGTGGTGAAGTCAATAAAGAGAGATGACCACTTAAAAAACCTAAGAATGGTTTTTGAGTTACTTCAAAGATATCAACTTAGGATAAATCTATAGAAGTGTGCCTTTGGAGTTACTTATGGAAAGTTTCTTGGCTTCATTGTGCGACACCGAGGAATTGAAATTGATCAAGCCAAGGTTGATGTAATTTTGAAGATGCCCGAGCCTCGAAACATTCATGAGTTAAAAATCCTTCAAGGAAGGCTAGCATATTTAAGGAGGTTCATCTCAAACCTAGCTGGAAAATGTCAACCATTTAGTCATCTCATGAAGAAGGACACTCCCTTTACGTGGGACCAAGTTTGTAGTAATGCCTTTGAGAGTATGAAATCACATTCAATGAAGTCACCAGTTCTTGCGGAACCCATACCTGTGAAACCATTGATACTCTACATCATGGTATAAGAAAGGTCAGTTGGAGCACTACTAGTTCAAGAAAATAGTGAAGACAAAGAGAACTCTCTTTACTATCTGAGCAGAATGATGAAGCCAAATAAGATGGGGTATTCTCCAATTGAAAAGTTGTGTTTGGCATTAGCCTTCTCAATTCAAAAGATGAAGCATTACTTTTAGGCTCATGTTGTTCGTTTTGTGTCTAGGGCAAATCCCATCAAGTTTGTAATGTCGAAACCAATCCTTAGTGACCGACTTGCAAGATGGTACCTTCAATTTTAGCAGTTTAAGATTGTGTACGTTCCCCAAAAGGCTGTAAAGGGACAAGCATTGGCTGACTTCTTGGCAGAACACCCGATACCTTATGATTGGGAACTGAGTGATGAACTTCCTGATGAAGATGCAATGGTTATTGAAGCTAGACCATTATGGAATATGTACTTTGATGGTTCCGCATATTGAGATGGAGCTGGTGCAGGTGTGGTGTTCGTTACTCCACAAGAAGAGGTCATCCCATACTATTTTACCCTTACAAACCGTTGCTCTAATCATGTTGCTGAATAACAAGCTTTAATACTTGGACTTGAGATGACAGTTGACATGAAACAACTGCAATTAGAAGTCTTTGGTGACTCCCAATTAGTAATCAAACAGCTTTTGGGAAGCTATGAAGTCAGAAAGCCTGAGCTACGACCATATCATAATTATGCACAGAAGTTGATGGGGTGGCTTAGAGAAGTAACCCCCCCAACATATGCCAAGGAGATAAAATAAGCAAGTTGATGCCCTAGCTGTTTTGGCCTCAACCCTGACTCTTCCAAACCAGACGCAAGTTACTATCTGCCAAAAATAGGTAGTACCCCCATCAAATGAGGATGAAAAAAATAAAGTTGAATACCTTGTTGCCGTATCTGAAGTTGCAAAAAAAGATTGGCGACAACTTATCATTGATTACTTATGTTATAAGATATTTCCAGAGGATCTAAGTAGAAGGAGTGACATTCGTCGTCGTGCACCTCGATTCCTTACTATAAGGACACACTATACAAAAGATCATTTGATGGAGTACTCTTAGGTGTCTGGGAGAGGAAGAAGCAATTTAAGCTTTGAAAAAAGCGCACTAGAGAGTTTGTGGATCACATCAGTCTGGACTGAAGCTCCATTTTGACATTAAAAGTATGGGATATTATTGGCCGATGATGGTGAAGGATTTCTTGGACTATGCTAGAAGATACAAAGCTTGTCAATTCCATACGAATTTCATACATCAACCTCCTAAAGTACTACACCCAACTGTAGTATCTTGGCCATTTAATGCTTGGGGAATGGGGAATGGATATTGTTGGTCCACTACCAAAATCTTCTAGTGGATACTTATATATCTTAGTCGCAACAGATTACTTCTCAAAATGGGCCGAAGTTGTTGCTCTCAAAGAAGTAAAGAAGGAAAATGTTGTGAATTTCATCCGAGTGAATATCATCTACCGCTTTAGAATCCCTCAATATATAATAACCGACAATGGTAAGCCGTTTGATAAAAAACCGATGAATAAGATTTATGAGATCTTTAGCTTCAAACAGCGAAGGTTTTCTATGTACTACCATGCTATCACTAATGGTTTAGCCAAAGCATTTAATAAGACTTTGTGCAACTTGTTGAAGAAAGTCGTCTCCAAATCCAAATAAGACAGGCATGAGAGAATGGAAGAAGTTTTATGGGCATATAGAACAACTTACCGTACACCGATGCAAACAACCCCATACTCATTTGCTTTTGGAGTTGAAGAAATCCTGTCACTTGAGTGTCAAATGCCTTCTTTAAGATTGGCTATTCAACAAGGGCTCACCAACGAAAAAAATACTAAATTGCTTCTTGCAGAATTAGAAGCTCTTGATGAAAAGAGGCTGAAGGCTCGACAAAATCTTAAATATTATCAAGCCCTTCTATCTCGTTCTTTCAATAAAAGGGTTCACTTGAGGTGCTTCCAAGTTGGAGATCAAGACCTTGCAGTAAGGAGACCCATTATTACTTCTCATAAGTCTGGGGGAAAATTCACCCCGAAGTGGGATGGACCATATGTCATACAAGAAGTATATTCAAATGGTGCTTACAAGCTTATCGATACATATGGTGTGAGGGTTGGCTCCATTAATGCGAAGTTCTTGAAAAAGTTATACCTTTGAAGGAAGACGACACTCCTTAAGGAACGAGTATACACTGCATGTCCACTCCTGGCCCGCAAGAGTATAAACTATGTACAGCTAAAATAAAATATAATAAAAAAGTTCGCTCGGTTGTAAACCTCGAAAGAGGCGGCCTAGGCAAAATTTAGGACGTCAAAGAAAATAAAAAAACTCACTCAGAACTATGTTGTGACTTGATCCTCTTCATTGAGGTACGTAGGCGCTTGGAATTTTATTCTGAGTTCAGTTGCATGAGTGTCAAAAAAATATGTTCTTGCAGTATCCGCTATATGAATACCAAGTATGAAAATATTCTAATTAAATCTTGGACTCATTCCAAGTATTGTTGGCTCAATGGGGGCAAACTACAATGAAATATGAACTTCGTTCGCGTAAGATAAAGTCTCCAAACTCCCTAAATTTGGAAGTTGAACAACTCCAAATTCTAAATTTGAGAGTGTAAGTTGACAAAATCTCCAAGTCTTCAAGTCAAGGCCTCCAAAATTTCCATGTCTTAAGGTGGGAAAAAATTGTCCCTTTGCACCTTAAGCTGGTCTCTATATGGATTTATCTTTTAGAAAAAAAAACTTCCATGCCTTAAGGTGGACAAGACTTATCCCTTTGTACCTTAAGTTGGCTTCTCACAAGTTTATCCTTAAAAGGATATCAAAATCTCCATGCCTTAAGGTGGACAAAATTTGTTCCTTTTCACCTTAAACTGGATTCTCACAGGTTTATCCTTAAAAGGATCTCAAAATTTCCATGTCTTAAAGTGGGCAAAATTTGTCCTTTTGCACCTTAAGCTGGATTCTCACTGGTTTATCCTTAAAAGGGTATCGAAATTTTCATGCCCTAAGGTGGACAAGATTTGTCCCTTTGCACCTTAAGCTGGCCACTAACGTGTTTTTATCCTTAAAAGGATACTGAAATTTCCATGTCTTAAGGTGGACAAGATTTGTCCCTTTGCACCTTAAGCTGACCGTGTTTATCCTTAAAGTTTTCATGCCTTAAGGTGGACAAGATTTGTCCTTTTGTACCTTACGCTGGCTTCTAACGGGTTTATACTTAAAAAGATATCAAAATTTCCATGCCTTAAAGTGGATAAGATTTTCCCTTTGCACCTTAAGATGGCCTCTAACGGGTTTATCCTTAAAAGGATATTGAAATTTCCATGCCTTAAGGTGGACAAGATTTGTCCCTTTGCACCTTAAGCTAGCCTCTCACGGGATTATCCTTACAAGAATATCAAAATTTTCACGTCTTAAGGTAAACAAAATTTGTCCCTTTGCACCTTAAGCTGACCATTGAAAAGGGCTCATACTTAGAGAAGACCATCGGATAAATGCATCGGTGAAAGGGCACATACCTAAAGAAAATCATAGCATCTCAAAGTCAAATTGGTCGGTCTTAGAGTGTATGGAGGAAAAGTTAAACTCTCGTACCCTACGCCGATTATTGCAAAGCCAGCATCTTGAAGTTAAATTGGTCGGTTTTAGAGTGTACGGAGGTGAATTTAAACTCTCACACCCTAATTAGATTGTTGCAAAGCCACCATCTTGAAGCCAACTTTGTTGGTCTTAGAGTGTACGGAGGCAAAGTTAAACTCTCGCACCCTAAGCCGATTGTTGCATAGCCACCATCTTGAAGCCAAATTAGTTGGTCTTAGAGTGTACTGGGGTGAAGTTAAACTATCGCACCCTAAGCTGATTATTGCATATCGCTATCTATTCCAACCCTACAAAAAGAAAAGAACAAAGAGAAAGAAAGTAAAAACACAAATAGAAAGGATGTTACCTGTCAGAGCGTTGCCATCTTGAAAGTTGTATATCACCAACTTGGATTGAGACAAGATGCCTTGATGAGAATAAATCCCTCAAAATCTAATTTGAAGCAATCAAAACGCTCTTTGTTGGTGATGGTCCCACATTGAGATATAAATTATTTGGTGAGACGATGTAAATCTGGAATCCTCTGTCGGACAACATACAAGATCGCCTTAAAAAAAAATCATCCAGAATAATCCAAGAAGTTTTAAAATTCAAATTTTGGATATGTTATATGGCATGTTTCCGTCATCTATAGAATCAAGCGGATCATAATTTTGATACTTTTACGTTGAGATATAATTTTTTTGATGACGTCACGTAAATCTAAAATTGTTGATGCATTAAAACACAATGCTTATTTCAGGATAATACCTAAAATAATCTCGAAGGTATTAAATTATGAATTCCGGATATGATGTAGATCTTTGTGTCTAGTTTCACAAGAATCAAGCGGCTTGCAATTTTCTTCTTTCCTACTTCAAGATATGAAAGTTTTAGTAAAGACGCGCAGATCTAAAATTTTCAGCATGATAAATTCAAGGCTAACTTCAAAAAATTATCGAGAATTACATTGAATGAATTTAAATCTGAATTTTGGATACGTTATAGGTCTCAAATTCTAGTTTCTGGAATATCAAATGGTTCATAATTTTAATATTCTTACAATAAGATATGAATTTTCTACCACTAAGATGTTGTGCTGAAAAAATGGCGAAAATAAAAGAAGAATAGGAGGAAAAGAAATTACCTCAATATTATTCATGGCTTGAAAACCCCAAAATTGATATTGAAAAAGTGGGAAACCTACATCCTTTTATAAAGTTGTAGGATGGATTTTTCCTTCTCCAAATTGGAAGAGTTTTCATCTCCAATACAAATTTGATATTAAAAAAGTGGGAAACCTACATCCTTTTTATAAAGTTGTAGGATGGATGCTTCCTTCTCCAAATTGGAAGAGTTTTCATCTCCAATACAAATTTAAATTGGAGATTGTTTCCTTCTCCCATACAAATTCAAATTAAAGGTTGTTCCCTTCTCCAATACAAATTGAAGGAGTTTCCATCCCCTATACAAATTCAAATTGGGGATTATTTTTCTTCTCCCATATAAATTCAAACTGAGGTTATTTCCTTCTCCAATATAAATTCAAATTGGAAGAGTTTCCATCTCCAATACAAATTCAAATTATAGGTTGTTTTCTTTTCACATACAAATCCAAATTGGGGGTTGTTTCCTTCTCCAATATAAAATTGGAAAAATTTTATTCCTGGTTAAGTAAGGTGGTAAAAAGTTTTCCAAAATCTATTTGGAATGAGATATCATGCCTCACCAACGGGTCGTACGTGTAGAGATTCATGAAAAAAATAGGAGATTTTTCGAGAGGCAATATCAATATGTAAATTGAAACACGAAGGAAGCATGTTTAATAAATCATACTTCAAGTCTAGTTTCAAGAAGATTAAATGTCTCGATAAGTCTTGAAGTAGGGGGCATTTGTGGGCGCTGAAATTTTATTAAATTTAAATCCGTACAAAATTTGAATTATATTAAATTCAAAATATATTAGTCCCAAATAAATATTGCGGATTAATATAATTAGATTAATTATTTAAGTCCAAACATGTATGGATTTAAATAAGGTTCAATATTTATTGGGTTAGTCCATTAATTTGGGCTACAAATAATGAGCCCACTTTACTAAGCCCAAGATATTATCATATTCTAGAGGTCCAAATAAGCGGCACGTGTCAAATAACGTGGCATGCCAAGTCAAGGGAATGATCCAATAGGACCATGCCACATGTCAAAATGATGTAGCAAGCCCAATGAAATCAAAGCCCATAAAAGGTGTCATGTCACTCAAATTTGATTGGTCAAAGGAAGTCCATCTTCATCATGACTCTTCTCTTTCCACAACTATAAATAAGAGTCTCACAATTCAGAAAAGACACCCCCAGAACTCTAACAAGTAGCAAGAGAAAGCTCGTGGATCAAATGCAATAATTTCTCTACAAAGCTCAAGCATTCAAATCAAGTTCATCAAGACTCAAGATCAAGACCACAATATTTAAGAACAAGCCCAAAAGCCCTTGGATTCAAACACAAGTCAAGATCAAGTCCCTTAAATCAATAAATCAAGTTCAAATTTCAAGATCTAACTTTAAACTCTTGAATTTATATTTGAAAAGGCTCTTGAATTTATATTTGAAAAGGCGAATCAGAGGATTCATAGAGATTGTAACACTAATATATTGAAATCAATAAATTGATTATTGTAATAGTTTCTTGTCTCGAATCATTTATTTTCCAGTCTCGAAAATTTTATTTGTCCAATAGGGGTGATATAATAAAATCATAATTAAAGCAGTTGAAGCAAGTATATCGACCTCGTGCCTGCTTCAACACCTAAACTCCCTCTTAAGTAAAAATATCTATAAATAGGTTTAAAACAATAAATATTTCCATTTATCAACAAAATACGTAGAAGATTCACAAAATTTAAGGGATTTTAGCTGTCATTTTTGTAATTTATAAAGTTATTAGAAAGTAGAAACACATTTTTTCTCGTCAACCCATTTTCTCAATTAAATAAATGAATGGGGATTATAATTAAATTCTGATAAGTACATTGCATCTAGAATAATATATGTTGTTTGAACCTCCGTTTGGTACTTTACATACGTGTCAGAAAACAGTAGCTAAAATCAAAATAATCAAAGTGTATTATTTATAATTTTTTAAAGTAAATGAATGAATAAATTAATGGCGACAGTTAAAGAGATGAAGATGCAGTTTTCCTCATGATGAAAAATTAATGAAAAATACGGGCGGAACTCATCACACGCACCTAAAGTTTCAGCAAATTTTTATTTTTCTAAAACAGATTTTATCATAAGCAAATATGTACAAAGCGTTGGAGGCCTGCCTACATGTACCTACTTAGTATGGGACATTCTCTATACTATTAAACAAGTAAGATTTCTAATAAGCTTTCAAAAAAATATCTAAAGATGCTATCCTCAACATCGAGAGGGATCATCAAGGTACATCAAAAGTGTAGTTCCTATACAAATTTTTATCCATATAAAATGAGTTCTTAGAATATTTTTTTCGAAAAGAGGGATAATTCATTCTATACATGTTCAAGGCTCCTCTAACATTCCAGGGTAATTGTCGAAAGTCGTAGATCCAGTGAATATCAGTGAATTGCATTCCCCAGTTGGCTAGACCATCAGCTACCTAGTTACCTTCTCTGAAACAATGGGAAATATGCCACCTTTCCACTTGATCTAGTAAATTTTTTAATCCTTTTTAGAGAGCTGCATATGGTCCAAGGTGGCTTACTTGAATTGTTAATCCACTCTACTAACAATTTCGAGTCCAATTCCACTTCTAGTTGTCTAACTTCTTTTGTTACACACCATTCTAGACCAATCTCTAGAGCTAAAGCTTCAGGCATGTTATTAGTTTGGATACCAAAAGATTTTCCATAAGCCATTTTCATCTCGGATGACACCCATCCTCCACTTTGACCAGGATTTCCTTTAACGCACCCATTTGAATTTAACTTCAATGCACCAGTTTTAGGGCATGACCATCTCACTGGAATATGTTCAATGTGATCCTTGGCATTCTCCATGATCGTGTAAATCAAATCCCATTGCATAAACGGATTTATGTGCTTGAATTGCTTATGAGATATAATAAGAGTTTGCTTGTTGATTTGATGCCTGATATGTGTAGTATTCATTTTGACGTTGCCGACTTTGATTTTAGACCAGTAAGTGAGAGCTTTGCTAGTTCTCTTTAATTTCTGCTGAACTTGCCAGAATATGTTGCCATTATCATGAGAAGTCCAACAACTCTTGACCACTTCATGAAAATCATCTAAATCAGTCCAAAAATTTAAAAAACAAAAGTATTTAATGTGAGTATCTTGATTGTTTCCAAGAGTAATAACGAGACGGCAGTGATCTGAACTGATTCTAGTCATATGTTGAACATTACAAAAGGAAAAATAGTCATCCCATTTTTCATTACACATCATCCTGTCTAACCTTTTCCATATTATCTCTTGTCCTTTTCTCTCATTGCACCAAGTAAAAGTGTTTCCGGTGTAGCCAATATCTCTCAAACCACAATCATGGAGACACTCTATAAATGGAATGCTTTTGCTTAGCCTGTATGGTTTGCCCCCTATCTTTTCTTCCTTAGATAAAATGCTGTTGAAGTCCCCGGTGATGGCCCAAGGAGTATTAATGGTAGTAGAAAACACTCTCATATATCTCCATAAATCTTCTCTTCCCGAAGCTCTGGATTTTGCATAAATAATAGAAATGAAGAAATATTTCTCTTTATCTTGAATTTTGCAAGTCACCATTTGGTCTTCACTAGAGTAGACAGAACACTCAATATTGTGTTTCCAAAAAATCCAAATTTTATTACTACAATTGGAGTAACACCCTTTCATATCAAGAGACCGCATATATAGTTCAATTTTTATCTCTTTGACGAAAGGTTCCTGGATCACTACCAGAGATATATCTTGGCTAGCTAACAAAAACATTAACCTCTCAGTAGGGGCTTGGGACTTCATACCCCTAATGTTCCAATTAAGCATTCTAATCATTATTGGTCTTTTTGGTAGGTTTTTGAGTCTTTTGCTTTTGATTTCTGGTAGTATATGAACTCAGCTTAACCTTTCCATTTTTTTCCTGCACTTTATCATGTGACATCGTCTCGATTTTATCCTTTTTTTTGGCAGATTCTTTGCTATTTTGGTCTTTCTTCCTTATAATAGGAATTTCTTGCTCTTCTCCGTCTTCGTCTTCCTCCTCCTCGTCTGATGTATTTTCTTCCTCATAAGAAGATGAGGTCATATCAGCCCATTTATCTCCCGATTCACCTTTTTATTTGTCTGAATTGGTAGTTGCCTTTCTGTGAGTTTGCTCATTATGAACTAAAGGTTTCAATAGATCAAGTTCAACACGCACCTTAGCCATACTCGGTCTATTCATCGTTCTAGTGGCAACGTCAAGCTCTATGGGAACACCTACAACTACAGTAATTTGTTTGGCATAATGCCTAGTATGCATATGAAATGACAAACCTGGTAGTAGAACCCAAACAGGTACAATCGGAATATCTTCCTCCGGCTTGAAATCCGGGGTCCATTTTTGAAGCCGAAACTTGAAATCCGTCAATGTCAATGGCTCTTTTGTACAGTATCGTAGAGAAATCCTCA
>NC_061122.1:221321825-221334047 GCF_002878395.1 Capsicum annuum | reverse complement strand
AAATAAAATTATAACAATAAGTATGAACTCTAAGAACTTCAAAAATAAGTTCAAAACAATTTATGAACAATAAAATGAAGTTCAAACTATTTCTGAAAAATAACAAATCAAACTTAGAAAGAGATGAAGATAGAAGGGTCAAGTCCACTGAATTCATAGTGTGTTTTTAAGGAAATCAATTCCCTCATGTAATTGAGGTTATGAAATATATCCCCGAGGATAAAATAATTTACTTCAGCAAAATAGCGGTGCCTCAAATTCTACTGAACTTCGAATGAACTCAACGGTAGCAAATCATACTAATGTTGTTGCAAGAAGGGAGACTTTAACTTCAAAATTTGTATCGATATCTAATGAAAACTTAGATATGTCACACCCCTATTTTTACCGCCCCAATCCCGCTAGGGAATTGGTTTTAGAGAAAATGAGGTTTTCCAATTAAAGTGATGTTTTGAATAGCGATTATTTTATTTACAGAGTCGCCACTTGGAATTGAGTTTGGGTGTTCCAAGTCACCTTATTGAATCCTCATTCAAAAGTAAATGAGTCTTTATTATTGATCTGCGATCTAGAAATTCGGATAAGAAATTCTATTGACCAAGGGGAAGATGTGAGGCACCCCTCGAGTCCCGTGGTTCTAGCAAGGTTTCTTTAATGACTTATGTCTAGATTAAATTAATCTCTTGGATATATAATATTTGTTAGCCTAGAAGTTACCCACATCCCACTTTTAATTTATTTTAAATTATTTAATTATATAATGTGTGGCTTGCCGGTAGCAGTACTTTCCTATCATGCCACGAGTTTGGATATATTTCTCACGCTTTTGAGGCCTTTATGGATCTTCCTATTTTTTCAAGTTTAGATAAGCACCTAACATGTTTAGAATCTACCCGACCCAATTAGATCGGCTTCTTATGGTATGTTAATTTTTATTATAACAAATGGTCGGTAGCAGGGCTTTACAACTTCAGCGTTAACTTTTTCTTGTATTGAGCTCTTAGTTTTCTAAAGGTTAAGAACCTAAATCATTCTTTTTCGGGTTTGCTCCATTACACATGATTTTTTCCTCTCTTTTATTTTTCTTTTCTACGATGGATTTTGAATAAATCCACAACTCATCTCAATTAAGCTCCCTCTAGTTAATTCATTTAGACCTTAAGTGTAGTTAATTTATAGAACAATATTGAAGTCCAAACAATTAGAAACCCGAGTTATCTTTATCAAATTAAATATACGTTTGATGAGCCAAGTCTTACTTAAATAAAATAAAATTAAAAAAAAACAAATGTTTGGAGTATCTTCAAACAATTCCAACAGAAAAATTATGACCATCACTAGTGACGTTACTAAACCGTGGCATAATTAATGAATTCATAAAACACATTTTTCTAATAGATATGTACAACATGCACCAAACTTGAAATTAGCATTAAATCCATGTAGAAAGAACCTTAAATACTCTACCGAACGGAAAAATAAATTACATTTTTGCAATGAGCAATGATTCGTTTAGTTTAATCTTAAATTACGCTTCTAGTGACAAACTTAAATCCATATAAAATTTAATGTAACTAACAACATAAAATACCAACCTTCAGTTATTCAATTATTAACAAGCACTAAAGACTAACATCTTAAAAATCAAATTACTCAAAAGCTATACATGAATGTTTTGCCTGAGATACTACGTATTTCCCATGATCTTTAGAATGCTTAGTTCATGAATAAAAAATATTTTAAGAACACACTATGTGAAGCGTCGAGAAAACACCAGATCACTTAATCCTTCAACCAAACTGATTAAGTTTCAACTAAAACTGATTAAGTTTCAAAATACTATATGGAGTGCCAAGAAACACAGCGATATACTTATAAGATGTACTAAACGGGATGAAAAAATAACACTACTTCAAACCAAGATTCAACGTAAGTAATCCAAAATATATTCTAAATAAAAAATAAAATAAAATTGTTTCAAACAACTTTTTATTCCTATTTCTATTCACAATAAAATTTATAAAAATATTAGTACAAGATTGGATAAAAACCTGTGTGATAGAATAACTAAAGTAGAAATAAGGATGTCTTCACCGGAAACTCAACGGAAACCAAACTTGTTTCTCTTCCTTTTTTATAGTGTTCTCTGATTTTCTTCTCTGATTGATTTTTTCTCTTTGGTTATCTCTCTCTTTTTTCGGTCTGTGTCTAAGTTCAAAAAGTACGTATGTTCTTTTTCTTATAGTGGTGTGTGTGTCAGATAATGCGGGAAATGGTTGAGGTGAATTAGGAGTGCGTCGGAGGAAAAATAGGGATTAATGGTTAAGGGATGAGTGGGGTAGTTTTAGGCTAGTTTTTTTTTTTTTTAGAATCTTGTTTAAGTTAAACATAAAAATAATAAGCATATTATTTTGAACTGATAAGATATACAAGAAATTAAATATCTAGTCCTAAAGAAAATATGATTGAGAAAATATTAATATCACTATATTATTTATCAAAAACTGTTATAAATATACCATATATAGTGAATGTCTACTTTACCATATATAGTGAATACCTACTTTACCATATTGTGTATGTCTATTTATGGAAAAATTACAAACCCCAAGGTTAGTTTTTCCTATAAATAAAGGGGTTTTCCTTCATTGTAATTCACCATTCAAGAGAAGAAATAAGAATTACTCTCTCTATTCTCTCTACTGTCTTCTTTGTTCTTTATTGTTTTATAACACGTTATCAGCACAAGACTCTGCCAAACAAGGTGAGATTATAAATCTGAAGGATTTCAAGGTTAGTAATTCTTTGTGTTATCTTTCTTTTGCTACTACTAATATAATTATTATTAGATTTGAGAAAAAATAATTGGTTTGGAACCACTTATATTTGAAATTTATTCCTCAAGAACAATATTATCAAAAATGATGATAATATGTTGGGTTAAAGTCCCATCGATTCATGCCTAAGATGCATTTATATGGATCAAATATTGAGTTTGAATCTCACTACACCATATTGATGATATTGTGATGGCTAAGGCAAAATAATAGATGTTTGATGAAAAGTTATGAAATTTGACCCATTGAATATGCTTCATTCCATGAAGTGATTGTGGTAGCAATATATGATAAGTCTGAAATATGACAACTTACTTCATTCTTGAGGTGTATGTGGTAGCAGTGCATAATATGTCTGAAAGAAGGCAAGTGATTGAATGCACGAATATACGCGTGGAGGGACAATATGATAATGATCATCAAAAGTGATGATATTTTCACACGCTTAGATGATTATAAGATATGCTAGAGGAAAAAAATTCTCTACATCATATGTATGCCTCGATTTGCTTCTGTAGTAGCAAAATCTTGAAAGAGGTTGTAAGCTATCATAATTTGATAGGCTTAAGGCACGATTATATTCCATTCCTAGGGAATGAGAAACTTATTAATGCAAACGTGCACTTGATTGTGATTGTATCACAACTCATCTCCGAAAGAGGTTGAATAATTTTAAAATCTACTTCTGAAGTAGTAAATCTGAAATTTATTCATGTAATAGTAAATCTGAAATTTACTAAAGAAAAAGTACATGTCATGGTAAAATTGAAGTTTACTAATATAAAAGTTTATAAGTTGACATGAACTATTGCGACATCCTATAGATGTGCATATTAAGTATTAAATACATATTGAAGAATTTGAAAATTCTTCTTGAGCTTTTAATGTTGCTTGTTCTCATGATAAGTTGGTTGGACCAACTAATATTGGGATTGGATCCCTTAAAATCTAAAAATTATAAAAGGTGAATAAGGGCCCGTTCATCTATCATGTGATATGTTAAAATGATGCATCAATAATATGATCACATGTACATTTATTGTCAACCTACAGTTTGACATTCATAAAGTTGCTTGCTCAATAAAATTGAGTTAACATGACTTTCAGATTGTGTAATCAAGATAATTCATCCTGATGATGATGGTTTAGCATTGAATGCCTTCGATAAATATTTAAACCATCGTTAATGAGAACAAAACTTCATGTATTGGTCTGAAATATGTTATATTGCATACAATAGCACTTGTATGCATTAGACCAATATATTATGATTATTTCTTCCCTTTCAATTGGTTCAAGGTCAGGAGCCAACTATTTCATCTAATAGTTTTGATGTGCAGTATGCGATTAAGAAATATACCATGATGCACAAAGATGAATTCCTCAAAGAAGATGGATGATGTATGTTAGTTTTCTAACATAAGGGGGAGATTATAAGCAACTATAAAATATGTTAGGAATTATCATCAGATCCTCATTCAAAAGATAATTCAAGTCAAATGACGAAAACATCTCATGTTTAGCTGCAAGTGCTCCTATTTTGTGTCCTTAAAGGATAAAGTCTATGCATGCGTGAAGCATGATAGACCAATCGAATTCAAATAAAATAATCCTTGAAAAGAATAAGGAGCAAATAATCATGATAAGAAGGCAATATGCTCTTGAAGAGCCTACGACATAACACTTCATGAAACCTTATGAGAGGTTTAGGTACCTGAAAATAATGAAGTGATAAGATCTCAAAATGTTATGTCACATTGTGAACCGATACAAAATAAGAAATCGTCGATGATATCTTTGATACAATATTGGCGCAATATTGTAAAAGATTATGAGGATTTGAATTCTACGTTAATTTAAGCATACTGATGTAGAAATATTTATCAAGTGACCTGAAAGGATGCATTTTGGTAAGCGTAAAATTTATTTGATTTACAGTTCATACACTTGAAGATATCACACTTGACATATTGAATATTGTTACTTGACAAACATCCATATGAAAATCCCTAAAGGATTCAAAATGCCTGAAGCATATAAAATTTCTGGAACACTTTTTATTATCCTCATAAGATATAATTTGATGATTTGAGTATCGTTAAAACTCTTGGAGAGTTTTCAAAAGAAATAGAGTATTTGCTTAAATGAGAAACATGCAAAAATTAAATAAGGATCCATTCTGACCTCAAGAAAAGAATGAAGAACTCCTTGGTTATGAAGTACCATATCTTAGTGCAATTGATGCATTAATGTATCTTGCAAATACTATAAGGCTTGATATAACCTTTTTTTTAGTTAATTTGTTAGCAATTTTGCAGTCCTGATCTTATTAGTCATGTTGATTTTTGGTACTTATATGACCTACATAACGCTCGGTCTCAAATAGGCTATGTGTTCATATGTGGTGGTACTGTAATATCTTGGAGATATACAACGCAGTCTATCGTAGCCACTTCATTGAATTATGCTGAGATAATAGCTATTCGGAAGCAAGCCGAGAATGTGTATGGTTACGGTCCATGATACATCTCATTCGAGAAAAATGTGGTGTGAAATATGAAAATCTACCCATAAATTTATATGGAGATAATGCAACATGCATAGAACATCTTAATAGAGAATTCATAAAAGGAGATAGAACAAAACACACTTCATCAAAGCTTTTCTACATACATAAGCTACAAAAGAATGGTGATATCAACGTGCAACAGATTCGTTCAAGTGAAAATGTGGCTGATTTATTCACCAAGTCTTCTCCAATTACAACTTTTAAGAAGATGGTGCACAAGATCGAGATGCAAAGGTTCAAGGATGTTCTTATTAGGGGGAGTTAATACGCGTTGTACTCTTTTTCCCTTACGAGGTTTTGTCCCACTAGGTTTTCCTTGTAAGTTTTTTAATGAGGCAGTCTATATGCATATTGTTAGAGATGCGTACTCTTTTTCCTTCACTAGATTTTTTTTTCCACTGAATTTTTTCTAGTAAGGTCTTAACGAGACACATTATATATCAATTAGACATTCAAGGGGGAGTGTTATAAATATACCATATATAGTGAATGTCTACTTTACCATATATAGTGAATACCTACTTTATCATATTGTGTATGTCTATTTATGAAAAAGTTATAATCCCCAAGGTTAGTTTTTCCCTATAAATAAAGGGGTTTTCCTTCATTGTAATTCATCTCTCAAGAGAAGAAATATAAATTACTCTCTCTATTCTCTCTACTCTTCTTATTTGTTCTTTATTATTTTATAACAAAAACTAAATAAAAAGAATTTTTTTCTTAGAAAATTTCCTTTTTTGAAAACTAAAATAAAAATAAAAACTTATCCTAAAATGTGACTTTATTTTTGTACTTTTCAAAACTTTAAAACAAACTTAGTAAAAATAAGATAAACTTAAAATATCTAATTTAGGCCACAAAAAACTAATAATAAATTGAACACTAAAATGGCGTAAAAACATTAAGTTTGGTAAAACATTAGGTGTTTACAGAATGCCTCTCTTTACTTAAAAATATGGAGAGTTTTCATGCAAAGAAGTAAACATGTCTAATTTTGGCCAAATAAATTTATTCAAAAATAAATATTGAAAAGAGGTGTGACCGAGCCCTGACTTTGGGCATCCTATATATCTCGGGTTATAAGAGAATCGGGTCACGTGTAGTTCAGATAGGTGTAGGAATGAAGGATGAGTTAGAGAATCGAGTGATGTCCCGTTGAGGTTCCGGTCCTGGATCCTTTTATTACATCAGAGAGAAAGGAAAAATAAAAGTACAAAGAAAAATACAGGATCCTATCTATTCTACTTGTCTTGATTCTCTCGCTTCAGATCTTTCTTTTGGATCTTCAGTTATTGCCTTACCTTCTTCTGGTGGGTACCTTGATCTCAAAATTTAATCTTGAAGTTAGGATTTGAGACTTGAACTTAAAACTTGGATTGGATCATTAGCGCTCCTGCAAAGGACAGTTCATAGAATATTTTTGGATGCTTGTTCTTCAATTCTTTCTCTTGAGCTGGGGGTCTATCGGAAACAATCTCTCTACTTCTTCGGAGATAGCAGTATGGACTGCGTATATTTCACCCTCCCCAGACCTCACTGTGTGGGAATGTCAACTAGGAAATGTCAACTAGGAAATATCGTATCCTATGAAGATGGAGAAGAAAAATAGGAAATGGTATTTCCTAAGATGTCGACTAGGGAATGTCTTACCCTATGAAGACGATAAAGAAAATTAGGAAATGGTGTTTCCTCAGATGTAGATTAGGGAATGTCGTACCCTATTAAGATGAAAAAAAATTAGGATATGGTGTTTCATAAGATGTCAACTAGGAATGTCGTATCCTATGAAGACGAAGAAAAAAGGTAGGAAATGGTGTTTCCTAAGATGTCGACTAGAGAATATCTTACTCTATTAAGACGAAGAAGAAAATTAGAAATGGTGTTTCCTAGGATATCAACTAGGGAATGTCGTACCCTATGAAAACGACGAAAAAAATTAGGAAATGGTGTTTCCTAAGATGTTAACTAGGGAATATCGTATCCTATGAAGACTTAAAGTAGAATATTAGAAAATGGTGTTTCCTGCGATGTCAACAAGAGAATATTGTACCCTATGAAGACGAAGAAGAAAATTTGGAAATTGTGTTTCCTAAGATATCAACTAGGAGATGTCGTACCCTATGAAGATGAAGAAGAAATTTAGGAAATGGTATTTCCTAAAATGTCAACTAGGGAATGTCGTACCCTATGAAGACTTAAAGTAGAAAATTAGGAAATGGTGTTTTCAAAGATGTCGATTAGGGGATGTCGTACCCTATGAAAACGCAGAAGTAAATTAGGAAATGGTATTTCCTAAGATGTCAACTAGGGAATGTCGTACCCTATGAAGATTTAAAGTAGAAAATTAGGAAATGGTGTTTCCTAATATGTCAACTAGGGAATGTCGTACCTTATGAAAACTTAAAGTAGAAAATTAGAAAATGGTGTTTCCTAAGATGTCAACTAGGGGATGTCGTACCCTATGAAGACTTAGAGTAGAAAATTAGGAAATAGTTTCCCAAAATGTCAACTAGGGGATGTCATACCCTATGAAGACAAAGAAGAAAACTAGAAAATGGTGTTATCTAAGATGTCAACTAGGGGATGTCGTACCCTATGAAGACGAAGAAGAAAATTAGGAAATGTTTTTTCCTAAGATGTTAACTAGGGAATGTCGTACCCTTTGAAGGCGAAGAAGAAAAATTATAAAATGGTGTTTCCTAAGATGTCAACTAGGGAATGTCATACCCTATGAAGATGTATATGAAAATAAGGAAATGGTGTTTCCTAAGATATGAACAAGGGAATATCGTACCCTATTAAGACGAAGAAGAAAATTAGGAAATGATATTTCCTAAGATGTCTACTAGGAATATCGTACCCTATGAAGATAAAAATGAAAATTAGGAAATGGTGTTTTCTAAGATGGCGACTAGGGGATGTCGTACCCTATTAAGACTTAAAGTAGAAAATTAGGAAATGGTGTTTCCTAATATGTTAAATAGGGAATGTCGTACCGTATGTAGAAGAAGAAGAAAATTAGGGAATGATGTTTCCTAAGATGTCGACTAGAGAATGTCGTACCCTATGAAGACGAAAAAGAAAATTAGGAAATGGTTTTTTCTATGATGTCAACTAGAATGTCGTACCCTATGAAGAGGAAGAAAAAAAATTAGGAAATAGTGTTTCCTAAGTTGTCGACTAGGGAATGTCTTACCCTATAAAGACGAAGAAGAAAATTAGAAAATAGTATTTCCTAAGATGTTAACTAGGGAATGTCGTACCCTATGAAGATGACGAAGCAAATTAGGAACTATTGTTACCTAAGATGTCAACTAAGGAATGTCGTACGCTATAAAGACTTAAAGCAGAAAATTAGGAAATGGTGTTTCCTAAGATGTCAACTAGGGGATGTCGTTCCCTATAAAGACGAAGAATAAAATTTGGAAATGGTGTTTCCTAAGATGTCAACTAGGAGATGTCATACCCTATGAAGACAAAGAAGAAAATTAGGAAATGGTATTTCTATGTTAACTAGGGAATGTCGTACCCTATGAAGACTTAAAGTACAAAATTTGGAAATGGTGTTTCCTAAGATGTAAACTAGGGATGTCGTACTCTATGAAGATGAATAAGAAAATTAAAAAATAGTATTTCCTTAGATGTCAACTAGGGAATGTCGTATCCTATGAAGATTTAAAGTAGAAAATTAGGAAATGGTGTTTCCTAAGATGTCAACTAGGGAATGTCGTACCCTATGAAGACTTAGAAAATTAGGAAATGGTGTTTTCTGGGATGTCAACTAGGGAATGTCGTACTCTATGAAGACAAAGAAAAAAAATTAGGAAATGGTGTTTTCTAAAATGTCGACTAGGGGATATCGTACCCTATAAAGACGAAGAAGAAAATTAGGAAATGATGTTTCTAAGATATCAACTAGGGGATGTCGTACCCTATGAAGATGAAGAAAAAAATTAGAAAATGGTGTTTCCTAAGATGTCGACTATAAAATGTCGTACCATATGAAGACGAAGAAGAAAATTAGGAAATGGTGTTTCCTAAGATGTCGTATAGGGAATGTTATACCTTATGAAGAAGAAGAGGAAAAAAATTATTAAGTGTTGTTCTCTAATATGTCGACTAGGGAATATCGTACCTTATAAAGATGATGAAAACAAATAGGAAATGATGTTTCCTAAGATGTCGGATAGGGAATGTCATACCCTATGAAGACGAAGAAGAAAATTAGGAAATGTTGTTTCCTAAGATGTCAACTAGGAAATGTCGTACTCTATGAGGACTTAAAGTTGAAAATAAGGAAATGGTGTTTCCTAAGATGTCAACTTGGGAATGTCGTACCCTATGAAGATGAAGAAGAAAACTAGGAAATGGTGTTTCCTAAGATGTCAACTAGAGGATGTCGTACCCTATGAAGACGAAGAAGAAAATTAGGAAATGGTGTTTCCTAAGATGTCAACTAGGGTATGTCGTACCCTATGAAGACTTAATGTAGAAAATTAGGAAATGGTGTTTCCTAATATGTCAACTATGAAATATCGTACCCTATGATGACGAAGAAGAAAATTAGGAAATAATGTTTCCTAAGATGTCAATTCGGGAATGTCGTGCCCTATGAAGACTTAAAGTAGAAAATTAGGAAATGGTGTTTCCTAAGATGTCGAAGAGAGAATGTTGTACACTATGAAGACGAATAAGAAAATTAGAAAATGGTGTTTCCTAAGATGTCGACTAGAAAATGTCGTACCCTATGAAGACGAAGAAGAAAATTAGTAAATGGTGTTTCCTAAGATGTCGGATAGGAAATATCGTACCCTATGAAGATTTAAAGTAGAAAATTAGGAAATTATGATTCTTAAGATGTCAACTAAGGGATGTCGTCATCTATGAAGACTTAAAGTAGAAAATTAGGAAATGGTGTTTTCTAAGATGTCAAATAGGGAATGTCGTACCCTATGACGACGAAGAAGAAAATTAGGAAATGGTGTTTCCTAAGATGTCAACTAGGGAATGTCATGCCCTATGAAAATAAAGAAGAAAATTTGGAAATGGTGTTTTCTAAAATGTCAACTAGAGGATGTCGTACACTATGAAGACAAAGAAGAAAATTAGGAAATAGTGTTTTCTAAGATGTCAACTAGGGGATGTCGTACCCTATGAAGACGAAAAAGAAAATTAAAAATTATTTTCTAAAATGTCAACTAGGGAATGTCGTAACCTATGAAGACTTAAAATAGAAAATTAGGAAATGGTGTTGCCTAAGATGTCAATTAATTAGGGAATGTCGTGCCTTATGAAGATGAAGAAGAAAATTAGGAAATGGTGTTTTCTAAGATGTTAACTAGGGGATCTCGTACCCTATGAAGACTAAGAAGAAAATTAGGAAATTATTTTTCCTAAGATGTTAACTAGGGAATGTCATACCTTACGAAGATTTAAAAAAGAAGATTAGGGAGTTTTGTTCCCTAAAGTGTAATCAGAAGATGTTGTACCTGCTGAGGTAAGTGAGATTTATTTTTTTCTTTTTTATAAAAAAATATTTATGCCTTAGTTTTGGATGCGAGGAACTTTGAATTTTTTATTAAAAAATGCCCCAGTATTATACCTTTCAGGGATATGAAAAACCTTATTCAGTAGGACCGAACCCTATTGTAGGATTACCTATGTATCTTGCATATCAAGAATCAGGTCTAACCTAGTTTTCCAAAATATAATTTTCTTTATTTCATTCTTTTTTGAAAGTATGTGCTTTGTAAAGATCAGAAGAATGAGAAGAATGAAAATAATTCATTTCTTGACTTCGATTGATACCAACAATTAGTATTATGTGTAGGAGTCACCTCAAATTACTTTCAAATAAGAACCGAAGTCTACTAAAAATTAATCACTATAGTTTCAAATGGTATCTCAGATATACTTAAGTTTTATACAAGATATAAATGTCTTGCTCCAAATCAAGCATTTAAATTACTCTTATCGTCATGTTTCTAGTGCCCTTACTATAACTAAAATCCTAATTCACTCACCATAAAAGAGTTTAGATTTTAGGACATTTAAGAAGCACTCACACTTAGAAAGATATTCAATGCATGCAATGAGATACCATAAACTTGACAATCATGTAAGTATCCACTAATGTGAGAACGCTTAGAGTAGGATCTTGTAGGACTTGTTATCGTCTTATAATGTAGGCTTAAGGATAGGTAAGATGATATTTGAGATTTAAGTGACTAATTTCTCAATGAGCTCTGCACTGTTTCTATGCTTTTGACATTTGTTGCGGTTTGACGCTCGATCTTCTTTGTTGTGCTTCTTTGCACCTTATTTTGTATTTGCTTCAACTTTATTTGAAACTTGTGCTGGAGCTTTTTCCCTTTTCTTTTCGATAAATGTATTTTTCTTATTTTTTTAATGAAGATTCTCCATTTTTGTTGGAGTTTTCTTCTTTTTTTATGGGGTTTTTGCTCGTTCTTCTTTGAAGTCGTCTTTTATTTTTGTTCTCCTGGGGCTATACGTTCTTTGACTTTGGCGCCTTTGATCTTGAATCTTCATTCGCAACTTGTAATTATTTAGTGCGCTCAAGGAGGTGGACCAAAAGAGGGATAATGCATATATGCACTCGAAAGGTATAGACTCAGATGTGGTTATCCAAGGAAAAGGTTTCAGGATCAAAGGAGGAAATGCTAGGGATTAATGTTATTTGGTGGGCTATGAAATGCACAATCGGATCAAAGAAAGCCTACAATCCTTTCCCAAACTAAGTGTATCTCAAAATTTTGCCTCAACAGACATTCAGGAGAAGTTCTAGATCAACAGAGC
>NC_061122.1:221312274-221318825 GCF_002878395.1 Capsicum annuum | reverse complement strand
AACTTCTTCTCTTCTCTACTCTTCTTCTATCCCTCTTCCTGTTACTCTGTTCTTTGCAATCGATATCAGTTTTTGGTATCAATTGGTAGCAAAGCATCGATCCTATGGATCTTGGTAAACCTACTGATGGTACTTCAGCTTCCATAGCTCCGGACTTGCAGGAGCAACACGAAGATCTCGCTGGTCAGTAGGGTGACTTGTGCTCCTTACTAGACTAACGACATCAGGAGTTGCGTAATGGCATGGATCGCAGTCGCAGTGAGCTTATTCAGCTGGTGAACTCTCTGAAGGGTTCAATTGACGGTTTGCAACTGTCACAACGGGGAAAAGATGTTCCAGCGACATCATTGGCTAAGGACAATGGATCTCAATCAGGTCAGGGCATTTTAGGTGCAAACCCCTGCTCTTTTCCTGCTCATCATGGGAGAATTTGAAAACGTGGTTGTATAGGGTTGAATAATTTTTTCCCATTGATGACACTCCCTGCGATCAACGGGTGCGCTTGGTTGCCATGAACTTAGAGGATGGCGCCTTAGCGTGGCACCAATCCTTTTTGAAGTGTCGTGATTCCATTCACCCTCCTCATTGGGAGAAGTATATAGCCTCTTTATCTGAAATATTTGGTGATGATTTTGTGAATCCCATGCTCGAATTGACATAATTGAGGCAAACTGGTTCTGTTAGGGAATACCAATTTGCTTTTGATAGATTGTTAGCCCAATGCAGTCTCACTATTGACCAAGTCATTTCCTGTTACCTCGGTGGCCTGAAGGATGAATTAGTTAATTTAGTCATGATTTATGAACCACAAACCTTGCCAAAAAACTATAGACTAGCTCGCTTAGCTGAAGCTTCTCTAGCTGTTTCTCACATCCCCAAAACCGTCCTTACTACATGTTCCTCTCCAACCTTTTTGAAAAAATTTGCCTACTGACCTAGCCTTGCCCAAACCATCCTCCTTGCCCACTAGTCACCCACACAAAGGACCACATGCCAATCCTCTAAATAACTAACATCAACCTACTTTTTCCAAGTTTAGAAGAACCATATATCACCAGCTGAATTGCAGTCCAAAAAAGCTAAGGGTTTATGTTACTTTTGTGATGAAAAGTACATGTTTGGTCATAAGTGCCCTCTACCTAATTGTTTGTCATGGATTCGAAGTACCCTGATGAGGAGCCTCTTGAAGAGTCATCACTTGCTACTGAAACTATTGTCTCTACTGGTGAATGGTCAAAAGTTGTTGTTGACAATCCTCATATCTCTTTATGCCTTGAGTTGCTTGCAAGGTGCTTAAACTATTCATGTGGTGGGTTATAGTTGTAAGCGACCTTTACAGGTATTGTTGGATGGTGGTAGTACTCATAATTTTATTGATGTTGAAGATGCTAAATGACTTCGTTATCAAATTATTCCAACTAAGGTAGGATATGTGAATTTAGGGAATAACTCCATGGAAACTACATATGGGGTGGTTGTGAGAAATTTTTAGTGGATTCTCTAGGGTACTACTTATACTACTGACTTGCTTGTGTTTCAAGTGGGTAGATATGATGTGATTCTTGGTGCTTTGTGGATGAAGACAATGGGACCAGTAACTATTGATTTTAATGCCCTAACTATGCCTTTTTACTATCAAGGTAAACATCACTTACTGGGTGGGGGGGGGGGGGGGGGGGGGGGGGTGGGTGGTCTGAGGAATGCAAACACTCTACTACTAAGGCTGTGAATAAATGGAATAATGAAGATGTTCAGATGTTCATGTTACAGGTTCAACTAATCAGTTCTGATGAGGTTACCGAGGGTTATTTTCATGATTTGCAGTTAAGTAGCACCAATACAGTTTCCTCTCTTATTGATCAGCTCCTTCTTCAATAAAACAAAATCTTTAGTAATTATGTAGCTTTACCTCCTAGAAGAGGACCTTTTGATCATAGAATTGCCCTACAGCCTGGGACTAAACCCATCAACTTAAGACCTTATAGGTATTCTTCCATGAAAAAGGACATTGTGGAAACACTAGTAAAGGACATGTTGGATCAAGGTGTAATTCAGTACATTAATAGCCCATTTTCCTCTCCAATAGTACTTGTAGGCAAGAAGGATGGTACTTGGAGGCTATGAGTGGATTATAGGGAACTGAACAATGCCACTATGAAGGATAAATTTCCCATTCCTATTATTGATGATCTCTTAGATGAACTAGCTGGTGCATCTATCTTTTCTAAAATTGATCTTAGGTCTGGATATCATCAGATCAGAATAGTGCCTGAAGATGTACCCAAGACTGCCTTTAGAAGTCACATGGGATATTATGAATATTTGGTTATGCCCTTCGGCTTAACCAATGCTCCCTCAACCTTCCAGTGTCTTATGAACCACTTGTTCCAACCATTCTTGAGAAAGTTTGTGCTGGTCCTTTTTTTCGGTATTTTAATTAATAATTTGTCCTTACAGGATCATGTATCTCACTTGCAACAAGTATTTGATGTGATGGTGCAGCATAGCTTATTTGCTGAAAGATTTAAATGTGATTTTGGTGTTGCTAATGTTGAGTATCTAGGCCACTTTCTTTCCAAAGGTGGTGTGGCCACTGATCTTAAGAAAATTACATCTATTCAGTCTTGGCCTCAACCTACTACACTGAAGCAATTGAAAAGGTTTCTTGGATTATCTAGTTACTATTGGAAGTTTATCCAAAGTTATGAACTTATCAGTAGACCTCTCACAGATCTCTTAAAAAGGGATAATTTTCATTGGTCAGAAGAAGCTGAATATGCCTTTCTTACTCTGAAGTCTACCCTCATTACAGCTCCTGTTTTGGATCTTCCAAATTATGCTATTCCCTTTGTTGTTGAAACTGATGTTAGTGGCTTGGGCATTGGTGCGGTTTTGATGCAATCAGGACATCCTATAGCCTTTATTAGTAAAGGTTTGGCCCCTAAACATATTGCCTTGTTTGTCTATGAAAGGGAACTTTTAGCGTTGGTGTTTGCTGTGACCAAATGGTCATATTATTTGATGGGACAATACTTTATTGTAATAACAGATCAGAAGGCTCTGAAGTTCTTACTTGATTAAAAAAAATACACACTGATTCACAAGTTAGATGGCTTGCTAGGCTTCTTTCTTTTGATTTTGAGATTCAATATAAGAAAGGAAAGGAAAATGTTATTGCTGATGCATTATCTAGGATTCATGGAGCTGAGCTCATGTCTATTATGGTATCTCCTATTCAAGCTACTCTCTGGAAGGAGATTGAAGCTAGCTGGTCTGCTGATCCTGAGTTACAAACACTCAATCAATCGCTCACTTCTTCTCCTCAAAGCTCTTTTACTTGGCTCAATGGTCAGTTGAGGAGGAAAGGTAAGTTATTGGTGGGAAAAGATACAACACTGAGAACCAAGATCATCTCACTTTAGCATTCTACTCCAACAGGGGGTACTCTGGTATTGATACTACTACCAGGAAAGTATTAGCTTATTTTTACTGGAAGGGCATTAGGAAGGATATCTTGGACTTCATTCATAAATACACTACCTGTCAGAGGAACAAGTATGACATTGCTGTATCTCCTGGTCTTATACAACGTCTCCCTATTCCCTCTCTTCCTTAGATTGATATTACCATGGATTTCATTGAAGGGCTTCCAAAATCCAAGACTAAAATTATCATTTGGGTAATTGTTGATCGACTTACCAAATATGGACACTTCATTCCTCTTTCCCATCCTTATACAGCTCAATCCTTTATTCCTATTTTTTAAGATCGCATTTTTAAACTTCATGGATTTTCGGCTTCCATCACTAGTGATAGGGATCCTATCTTTATCAGTTCCTTTTGGAAGGAGTTCCTTACTGCTCAGGGGATCACTTTGCAAGCTTCCACTGCCTACCATCCACAAACTGATGGCCAAAGTGAATTCCTAAATAGGTGCCTGAAGACTTATTTAAGATGCTTTTGTTTAGATTCTTCTCATGATTGGGTTTCTTTTCTAGTTAAATGGTGGTACAACTCTTCTTATCACTCTTCTATCAAAACATCTCCTTTTGAACTTTTGTATGGTTTTCCACCTTCCCTGCATCTTTTTTACTTACCTGGTGATTCATCCACAATTCCTGTTGAAGAAGTGCTTCTTTCCAGAGAATTCAAGTTGCAAATGGCTAAGTTTTATCTTATGAGAGCTCAACAGGGAATGAGAGCTTAGGCGTATTCTCATAGAACTGATAGACAGTTTGCAGTAGGTGATTGGATATTTGTGTAACTCCATACTTATAGACAATCATCCTTAACTTCTTTTCCCTATCATAAGCTCACTTCTAGTTATTTTGGACCTTATCCTATAGTTGCGAAGGTTGGTGCAGTAGCTTATACTCTTTTGTTTCCTCCTAAAGTTTTGTTGCATCCTACATTTCATATTTCCCAACTCACGTATTTCCATGTTGTTCCTTTTAAGATTATTCATCCTCCAGTGATCAATTTGGCCAGCCCTCTTTGTCCTACTCCTGAAGTAGTGTTAGATAAGAGAATGATCAAACGTGGTAACAAGGCCATAGTTCAGTGGTTGATCAAATGGACAGACATGGACCCTTCATATGCTACTTGGGAATTAGTATCAATTTTGAAGACCAGGTTTCCTTCATTCACCCTTGAGGACAAGGGTGTAGCTCCACAGGGGAGTATTGATACAACTATTACTGATTAAATCCTAATTTGGCTGGAAATTCAATTATATCAAAAGTAGTTATTTGGCGGGAAAATTAGTTACAAGGCATGTTTTGCATTTTATTAATTCCAGCTCATTTATATATTTTCTTTATTTCCAAAATAGTATAAGTAGCAGCTCCTCAAGTTGTAATCACACTTTTTGAATGTCAGTGAAATAGTTCTGCTCTATCTCTTTCCCTATCTTCTCTATTTTCTCTTCTCCCAACTTCTTCTCTTCTCTACTCTTCTTCTATCCCTCTTCCTGTAACTCTGTTCTTTGCAATTGATATCTACTTTTGGTATCACAAACACAAAATAATAAGAATCTTCTCAAATTCGAAGCAAAATTTTAACTATTTCGAATTTAAGAATATGTTTAGGAAAAGAAAAAGAGTATAAGAGGATAATGATATTAGGACAAAGAAATCAAACCTGCGATGGGCTCTTACGAACCCATCATTGTGAAACTTTTTTGTAGCGCTTGGCTGAACGATTTTTTAGATGGTAGAAGCAACTGGAGTAGCGGCAACATCGGGTTGTGGGCATCGACGGTGGCTTATCGGTGGCTGTCTTGTGGGAGAATGGAGGAAGTGCCTGCGGTGCTGGTCGTTGGGTTAGCCAGAGAGAAGAGAAGAGTTCGTCGGGGAGGAAGAGTGGCGGGAGATGAAGCTTGATTACAGCGGCTAGAGTTGGAAGTTTCGTTATCTGTGGCACGGTGACAGGACGGAGGGAGAGATAAAGGCGATAATATCGGTGCTTCGACCTCAGGCGGTTGGAGATGGTGATAAGGGAGAAAAATCATAGAGAAAGAGTGAAGAAGGAGGGAGGTGTGACTCAAGTGGAAATAATGGAGTAGGGAAGGTGTTAGATATCAGCCGTTGGATCATATTTAATCAACAGCTGAGATCAAATTGATCTGAAAATATTTAATTAAAAATTAAAATAAATATTTATGACGAAAATTTTGGTCACTAAACAAAATAATTTTTTTTAAAAATAAATCTGAAACATACCGATGAATATTCTATTGCTAAATCCATTGCTACGAAATAATTAAAATAACAACCAATGTTCTGTTGCTAATTCGTCACTATATTTAGGCGCCAATTTTTTTCGCAATTATTTAGCGATGGAATCACAATTCCGTCACTGATTCGTTGCTAATAGCATACATAAAAATTGAATTGCTATGCATGCGACAAAATTGACCATTCCTTTGCTAATCCATCGCTATATAGTGACGGAAATTGGTTTATCGGTAAATTTCGTCGCTAAACGCAGTTTTTTCATAGTGATGCATTTTGGTTTAGTGGAGGCTCGACAAAGATTGAATATCTAAAAGTACTCTCTTTTAAAACTATTCATTTTCTATGCTACTAGTTGCATTAACTATCTGGTTGTTTCGAATGTTGGTCGGCTTTAGAATCCATTAACGTAAGAGAGGCTGAAAATTCCTCTTTAAAACCTATTTTTTTCGAAACCAAATGAGGTACGAGATTTGCTTTCACAATAAAAAATAATAATAATAATAATTTTCTAAATTAACGAGTTTGCCCCAGTTGGATGAACTACGCGCACCTAATTCTCATCTTAGTGAGATACGTAGACAACCATTCACGAATTCGGTGATCCTTAAAAACAAAGGCTGTATTTTCTTAAAAACAAAAACAAAAGTTTTGATCCTTATATAAAAAAAGATCAATCAATTCGTTTTCAAAATTAAAAGAAAAAAATTTCTTTTCATTATTCAAATAAAAAGTGGGTTTCTTCATCTCTCCAGTTGCACGAACTACGCATACCTGATTCTCATCTTAATGAGATATGTAGGCAACCTTTCTTAGGTT